>NW_023460396.1:26292-37221 GCF_013731165.1 Rhagoletis pomonella | reverse complement strand
GTGCCTTTAAAGCCAACCTCCACATTTTTGCTGACACCAAAGCGTTCGTTAATTTCTTCTGACAGACTGCGTGGAACTCCCAGGGGTGGAGCACGAGTGTTTAACGACGATGAAACAGTCGCATAGCTAAAACTGTCCGCATCACATAACAGACCATCCGTTGGTGAACGTAAATAGCCAACGGCCCCAGCTTGTGCGTTGGGTCCTGCTAAATTACGATACTTAGCAATATATTCGTTTGTCACAGATGTGAGATCTCTTCGTCGTGATGTGGCTTCAGTGGAGCGTTGTCGCCGTCGCTTTTCTCGTGCAATTAGATCTTTACCTTCTTGTACCAACTCAGTGGCAATAGTTTCATTTTGAAGAAATTGTTGAAATCCCATGGCGTTCAACGCTCGACTCCCCAAACTAAACCAAGTTGTGAGGCAAAATGCCAACATACACATTGGAAAGTAAATATTAAAGCCGTCCGAGATAATGCCTAAAACATCCATATGACCCATTATTTGGGTATAGTAGGTTTCGAGAATACGCTAAAAGTTAAGAATAAATTAATACTTTTAGTTAAAAATTAAATGTTGTTAAATCAAGCTTACCTCTTTAATTATATGCGAATCCATGTGAATTAGTCCTAGAAAATTTAGGCACATGGGTGGCGTCAATCGGCACAACAACATACCGCTAAATATCAAACTATGCTCATTGGTTTGATGATGAGGAGCCAAATAATATAAATTCAGGAAACGTATTCGGAGAATCGTAGAGTAAGTGCAATAAAAGAGATAGCAAAGCACAGTCATGGAAAATAGCTCTATTGTGAAGAAGTCGTAACTATACTTGGCCATATTAATAACATTCGCAAATATGGACAGAACTGGTCGCCGATTAAAAAAGGTAAGCTCACTCCATACGACCATAAATGACATGATTGTAGTCAAAACACATAGAATTTTCAAAAATGGTGATTTATATAAACACTCCCAATACCAGTGTAGTGTTGGGCTATAAATGGCAGTACCAAGCTGAGTTCGCTTTGGTGGGAATTCAGCTTTAAATCGCCGGTCTGCTGAGTGCATATTACGCGATACATCTTCCAAATGCAAAACTCTCTGCACTTGCACGCTCCAAAGGGATTCGCTTCGTTGTAATGTCTGTAAGGATTTTATCACTTGTTTATGTATACGCACTAAAGCCCTTTCTGAAGGAACAATCGTTGAGGTGCCACCATTTCCTCCTGCTCGGGTATAGTTGCGTACCGCGCGTTCCAACAGTTCAGTTGGCACTTTACGCAGTATAGTTTCTACACAGGGACGTAATTCGTGATTATTAGGAACGGCGCGGCTTATGCCCTGTAGTGACTCTAGCACATCATCTACAATCTCCTCAGCCTCCGCCTTATCTGTGCTGAGTTTAGCTGCTTTGAAATAAGCATATTCTAAGGTAAAGCCCGGCTTGGCGTTGTTCCACAGTGAACGTGGCACTTCAACAAGCGCGTAACCTAAAAATATATAATGAAAAATTAGTCTACAATGTATGTAAATACATACATAAGTACATAGACAATTGATTTGTACGATAAGTGTCACCGGAAAGGAATCCACATATGGGGCTCAAGGAAAGCCAAAAAAGGAACTACATTGCAAAACTACGGGTCTAACCTTTTTATTTCTCTATTTCGAAATTTAATTTTTAATTTTCATGCATACTTCGCATAACTTCGCATAACCAGTGCAATAAAAATATGTGATGCAAAATCTAAACTCAACAGATAGCTAAGTTTTTTAAAGTTCTGCTAATTTCTGCGTAACGGAATACATACAAAGTACAAAGTTATGCGAAGTATGCATAATCAGACCATAACAGCATATCGTTCTTGAGATTTTGGAACGATCTAACTGATCAATATGTTCTTGTATTGCAAACCAGCACATTTTTGTGTTCTTGTATACAAAAAACTTCCAAAGTAGAGAAAATTGAGAGCAAATGACATTTTGTTTTGAGGGGAAGCTGCAAAATTATGAATTTAGAATTGGTAAGTCGATGTTTAGACACGGAAACTTTTGTTGCGGCAGCTCGAAGCTTGTAGGGGAGAGAGCGACGAGGAAAGGGGACGGGCCCATGAACCAACTAATAAGATCACGCAATCGGAAAAGAATGAAAAAAAGTAAATTTCTGAGCGTTTTTGACATCTGCCTAAGAATGAAAACAAACAAAGAAAACGAGAAACGCGCGGTGATTGAGTGCGATAAAATTGGTATTTATCGTGATACAAAAAAGAAGGTAGTTCAATTGTCACTTTTTCGTCGCCATATTAACAACCTGACAATTAAGCAGATTGTGACATTTCTTGCTCCCATATCCAATATCTAAAGTCCTTCAAATTTTATTATTAATTTTTTGTTTATTTAAAGCATTTTGTTCTTTTAATCGAAATTTGAACAAGCAAACGGTCTTTTGTTGGGTATGGTTCGGTTATTTGTCCAATGATTTTGGGTTATTGTGTTCACACGCGTATCCCAAATAAAAAAAATGTGAACATACGTCTGCGATAAAAGGATTAAAATTTGATTTAAAATAAAGATTTAAAATTTTCGAACACTAAATTGTTAACAAACTCGGTGTGAAATATGCACTTTTTTGTAAAAAATACCGTGTAGCCGGAGTTGGGCAGATTAGGGTTATTTTTTCTAATCGCGGCCGAAGGCCTCCAACGCGGAGAGGTAGTCTGCGAGCTTACATTTTCTGGCAAAATGCTAAGTTTACCCCATTTCAAATGGGTGCCGAGCGATCAGAGAGGTAAAGGGTGACTTGCCTTAAAGTTTGGACCGTTCTCTTTCTAATGGGTGGAGTCATACATTTTTTTTCACACCCGCTCCAATATTGAACAGTGAACCATATTTAAGGGATTCGCATAAAAGTGGTATTATGAAATTTCACACCGTTAAAAAAGTATTTGGTTGTGGTTTCAAGTCCTCCAAACATTTGTTTAGCCGTTCAAAACTTTACGACGCACGACAATAGAACACTTACGACACCTTGTGAACCACCTAAATATGTATTAAATTCACACCGAAATGTGTATATCAGAAACAATTATATATCGAAGAGTATAGAAAACCGTAATAGTCCTGGCTAGATACATTGTAATATAATCAGTTGACAAAAAGACACAAAAAAGTTTGAAAACCCCTGCATATACATTGTATATGCTCACTAAAATTGAGTTAACCTAAATGGGAAGTGGTCATCGTATTTAGTGTAAAATTTAAACATTTTTAAGATACGATTTTAATTACTTTTAAACAGTTAATGTTATTAAAACTATTTTATACATAATTCCTAATTTATGATATAAAATCCCCTCTACCAAAAAACTTAAATTGGGTAACGCCGCTTCGAATTTTTAACAATTGAGCAATTGGCAAAAATCTGCTTTTTAATCAAAAAGTTGTTTATTGAAACCATGATTCAACAATGAAAGGTTTGCTCAAAAAACAGTTTTCTCGCTCCCTCTTGACAAAATCGGCTCCCTTAGCAAGGCTCTGTGTGTGGGTTCGTGTGTGTGTGCAAAGCTTTTGTAAGGGAGCTAAGGGAGTGTCAAAACTCTAATGTCACTAATGAGCAAACCAAGGCGAATTAATATAAGGCGATAGCAGGAGTACAAAAACAAAAATTTACATGTAGTTTGTTTTTGCTTTGGCGGCATAAACTGTCAAAAAAGAGTGTGTGTAGAAATTCAAACAA
Source organism: Rhagoletis pomonella (assembly GCF_013731165.1). Lineage (NCBI taxonomy): Eukaryota > Metazoa > Arthropoda > Insecta > Diptera > Tephritidae > Rhagoletis > Rhagoletis pomonella. The sequence goes on along the minus strand of NW_023460396.1, from coordinate 33,477 downwards.
AATTTCTCAATTTGATATCAGAAGCCGTGCGGCGAAACACATACACAAAATCAGCGGAGCTAGTAACACCACCTTATATAAATTCGCCTTGGTGAAAACCTTTAATTATTGAATCATGCATAGTGTAATAAGCAAAGTGAAATCAATATATGACATAAGTATTTATTTTTTATACGCTTATATGAAAAAGGTTTTGTCATTATAAATTAATTTCAAAATAAAAAAATTTTGATTTCAGATCAAAAAATAATTGTTTTGGGAATTAAAGAACAAAAAGAAAAAAAAATTGTTTAAAATGCCAGATACTTGCTGTTTATGCAAAAGCATCCAAAACAATGAGGTAGGTATGTTTCGATTGCCAACAGATGTTACGCAAAGAAGGGAGTGGATGAATGCGTGTGGTTTTAAACTGACTGCGCTCTGCACTTCAAATCGAATGAAATCATTTATGGAAGTATTAATGATCCAGATGCAGTACCATCAAAGATGTTACCTGCCATTTCATCAGATGAGAGGTAATGATCAAAGTGTGGGTATGTTCTCAAAGGCATATCGTGAAAATAATGTCCAATAACAAATACAACCGGAGTGCGCCAAACAGATGTGAAGTATCGCATAAAATTTATACTTTCGCCAATTTAGTAATAATAGATGGTTCTGATTTGCAGTAATTAATTTGAGAAAGAATACTAAATCTTAATGTGTATATATATACATACTATATACTAATTTATTTGCTAAAATCGAGAAAATCGGGAAATTTCTACTGCAACTCTCATAAATTCTGAAAAAAAATATTGCAACTTTGAAAATCTAACTCAATAAAATTCTGTAATAGGGCGTTCTTTAACTAAATTTTGAAATATAGGGTTGTTGAGGGTTTTGCTAAAATCGAGAAAATCAGGAAAATTCTAGTGCAACACGCATAAATTCTAAAAAAAAAATATTGCAACTTTAAAAATCTATCTCAATCAAATTCTGCAATAGGGCGTTCTTCAAATAAATTTTGAAATATAGGGTTGTTGAAAAGTTTTTTGAGATAGGACATTTTCGAACTGGCTGCCGAGATAAATGACACTAATGGTGTTTTCGTTTCTACCAAAAAATGCCACCTTTTGATTGCCCCTTCCTCTTTTCGTGCGTTAATAAGGACTAAATTTGCAGTGATACCCTATAACAGGGTTGAGTGTAACACCAAATACATTTTGCACCGTGGAAGGGCAACATTTTTTTGAAGAAACGAAATCACTATAAGTCAGTTCCATTTGGTGTTCCCGACGCAGATAAGTTATTCCTCTTCTCTTACCAACGCGACGACGACCCTTTTCAAGGGTATGGGAATGTTTTCTATACCAACATGACCTTGCAATAAAAGAAGTTGTGTTGGAATTCGCTAAGCCATAACGCATTCTTACATACATATGTATGTAGCTTTTGTTATATGCTTCATTGTACCATACGTGAACCAAAGCCGAAAGAGGGTTAATGTAAACAAATATACGAATTGTTTACATTTATATTTTCAAATAAGCGTACGTCAAATATTGATTTCACTTTGTTTATTACATTATGCTTTTTACTAAAAAATTCAATTACAGACGATATATTTGACCGATTTTGACAAATCAACCGTTATTTTTATAGTTATTAAAATTTCTTCTAGAACATAGTTTTATTAATTTTAATATAATTTTTAAGGGTAAATTTTTAAAAATTGTTGGTAAAAATATAAAAATAATAATTTTCTCCGCCGCTTATTCACACAGAAAAAAACACATATCGTCGTTTAAAGTACAAAACCGCGTATCGTCATTCTGCAAAAACCGCGTAACTGGCATTGGCTGCCAAAAATTGGATTTGCTCACACAAGCTCTTGGCTCAATCCTTATCCATTCGTCCTGAAATATACTAGCCAGAAATGCGTTTTCTTTATAAAGAGAACCATTTGAAATATGAGTGTTTTTACTCTCTAGAGAATAATGTATGCAACCTCACATACGCGGTTTTGCATTTTCTTGATACGCGGTTTCGCATTTTGTTGATACGCGGTTTTGCACTTTAAACGACGATATGCAATATTTTACTCTCTAAAATATTCTGTCGATGAAAAAAAATGGATCGCAACATGGAAAACTGTTATTTTTAGTTGAAGGCTCACGCGCAACGCAACGAGCGCGTTCGAACTTATTTTAGTCAAGTGCGTCTGAAACCAGCGTGCCCTCACCGGCTTATTCCCACATTCACACGACAGCCGGTTTTATGTACCGGAATGACTCGGTTTTTACCCGACCAAGGGCTGTTGTTTTGGCGATCACACCCCGTTTAGGTCGGCTAAGTATCTCAAAAGTTGTTGGTCCATAGGGCTACATTCGCCACGTATTCTTCTGCTCAGGGCTGGCATCGAGTCAAGCCCAGGGCCAGAAACCTACACCTGCTGTGTATGCCAGAGACGACTACACCACAACTCCACCTCAGTCAAGTGCAATGCCTGCGAGGGGTGGAGTCACCTCAGACTCTGCTCAGGATTACGGACACATCGGCAGTGGACCACGTCGTTTGTGGCCCCCTGCTGCTCAAATAGAGCCCCAGCCCACCTGAGCAGCTCCACACAAACACCACAGCACAAGAACATAACAACACAATAGACCACACCACAACCACGACAGACCACAAAACATACACAACCTCACCACCACCCACACGCCGCCGCCAACAACTCTTGGTTCCTCCTACAATCTGCACGGTATGTCAGACCAGGATATTCCGTAATGTGACATCAGTCAAGTGCAACACCTGCCTTGGCTGGTGCCACTTTAGGGCATGTTCAGGTCTGCGCACCACGCGGGATTGGACGAGGAACTTCGAAGGCCCGTGTTGCGCTGCACGGTCGCAAACCCCAACTGCGACGCCACCCACCACCACCACAGGGCGGGAACCACCACAGCAGCGCACACGGCCAATGGCGTCAAGGCCACACACATCTCTCACACCCCGCATTACCACACGTCTCCCGAACCACATGAAGCTCCTTCAATTTAACTGTAACGGGCTTCAGAGCAAGATCGAGGAGATAACCGTGGGAAGGCATGGTGTATTGATAGCTGCGGTCCAAGAGACGAAGTTGCACAGCAATTCAACATTGTTGAATTGTGCCGGGTACAACATGCACCGTCGAGATCGCGAGCGAGATAATGGTGGTGGCTTAGCGTTCATCAGACCATCTGCACATAGTCATCTCGATCGATAAACCAACCGACTTTGCTTCCGCGGAACACCGGACCTATATAAACTTTTATAAAGCTGATTGCAAAGGCTTCGCGGAATTTACTGAAAACACCTTCGCTGCGCTCCCCACCCCAACCGACGCCCACCTTGGTGAAAGTAAGTTCCGCAGGGCTATCACCGCTGCTGCAGCTTGCTTCGTACCGGCAGGATGCATAACGGACCCACGTCCAAATTTCCCTGCCAAAGCGGCTGTTCTAGCTGATGAGCGTGACAGCCTTCGTCAGGCCGATCCCGGAGATCCCCGTATCATGGATCTCAACGCGGAGATTCGGCAACTAGCGAACGTACATAAGCGGAAGTGGGAAGAGCATCTGAAGACCTGTAACTTCACCTCTGGTGTGAGTAAGCTTTGGTCAACCGTGAGGTCACTGTCCAATCCGACGAAGCACTACGACAGAGTCGAAATTTCTTTCGGCGACCATGCTTCGTCGGACCCGGAGCGATGCGCGAGCTATTTTAGCCGGCAGTTCATATTGCATCCTCCAGTGGACAAAGCCAAGCGTCGAGTGACCAGAAGGCTGCACAAACTGCCAACCACTTGTGCCCCCCTTGCTTTCACTTGCGATGAAGTTCAGATGGCCATCGGGAAGGCGTAAGCCTCCAAAGCCATGGGTCCCGACGGAATATTTATTTATTTATTTATTTAGCCAATGAATATAATAAAAATTCTTATAGGCTAAGTAGAAAATAGATTGACATTATTAATATATAATAAGAAAAAGTAAAACTACTTATAAAAAAGATTCAGAGAATTCCTAAAGCGATATTTTGAACATGGTACAATAAAAACAGGTAGAAGCCAAATTGACATCAAACCTACAAAAGCCAAAGTTTTCGGGAGAGTAAAAATAAAAATGAGCGTGTGTAAGGAAAAATAAAAAAATACATTTCACTGGTTGACGTTTTTAAGTATATTTGAAGTTTATTCTTATTTATTTATTTTCTTTAGTTAAAATTTGAAAAAACGTGTATGTTGTTTTCTGTTTTTGTTTTATGAGTTGCAGTGTTGTTGGAGGGACTTTTCGGCATAAGGGTCATAGGAACAGCACTTGGCTTCAAACGTGCCTTTCCTGTACCTCCCGGTGTATTTGTGGAATCTACTTCTTTAAAATGTTTAACGCACAGCAAGGCATTTCATGCAGCTCTGCCCACAGCTGCTTTCGTAACGTTCCTTACGCGAAGGACATTGAGGCACGTTAAAAAATTAGTGGTATCTGCCTTATATTTAACACCACATAAAACACAACGCTTCAGGTGTTGCATTTTTAACACATACACTAAGTATAAACCGCACAACACTACAAAAATTCAAATGCAAATTAAAATTTGTTATTAACGAACATTCAAAAAAAAACAACGATATGACATTCAAAGCGTAACGAAATATAGGAAATAAAATAAAATCAAGTTGAAGTTTAAAGGTTTGGTTCTCATGAGAGCAACGTCATTTTGGCTTCTACCTGTATTTATGTGCCTTGATTTTGAAGTTGAAAAATCGATATCAACATATTTATAAATTCTGTTGAATTCAATTAAGGCTCTAGTGATGGGAGCATTTCGTGCATATAGAGCCCTAAAAATACCAACATGGAAAAACTCTGAGTAGCGTAGAGGTCTGGCAGGTATATTAAAGAAAATCCTCTCAAGGAGTACGGGACAGTTTACAACACCACAGACTAGATCGAAAACAAAAGATAAAGAAAGGATTATTCTCCTACTTTGCAAGGATTTTAAGTTTATCAAGAGGCATCTCGATTCATAGGTGGGGATAGTGTCCGAAAAGCGTAAGTTATGTAGCGCAAAGCGTAAGAAAACTTTTTGGATCCGCTCAATCCTAGCAACATAACACGCATAATAAGGAGACCAGATAAAGGACGCGTATTCAAGCCTGAAGCGTACAAAAGCCATATGGGTGTTTCCATGGGAACGTTCACCACGACAAAAAAAAATAAATGTCTTATATCTAACGTATTTACGGGCCGATTTGTCTGCTTTTTAAAATATATACTGGCTATGAAAGTAGAATCATGTTTGCGTAAAATGGTCTTCCTAGGTGGCACCAAGGTCGAGATATTTCGAAACCCCGTATTTATGGTCCGATTTGGTTCGAATTTAGCGTATGTAATTGAAACATAGTAAATCATAGATCTCCAACAAATTCACCCTGAATTGGCGCTGAAGTCAAAATATAAAGTATATTCTACATAAAATACATGTTTTATTTGCGTTAAAAATTCATTTAAAAGCAATATTACAAAAATATAACGATGGATATTTATGTCACGTGACGCTACGTCGCAGAGTTTTGCCATTTTGTAAGAAAAGAAAAAATCGACTTCCATTTTTTGTCACGTAACGACACTCTCTTTAAATGCTTATATTTCAGGACCAAGCAGTTCGATTGCTTTCATTTTCCGGTTAAATATAGAGCTAATTATGTGCTATACAATGGCCGAAAAAAAGTTAAAGAAATGAAATGCGAAAAGCGTGCAACAAAAGGCAGAGACCTAACATTGTCGAAAACAACCATGCAACGACGATTGTGTAAGTAAGATGAAAACCAGCTCAGAAAAACTGAGTGGAAACCGATGCAGGCTATTTTTCTTAACAGGATACTATGGGACACCCTATCGAAAGCCTTAGAAAAATCAGTATAGACCGTATCAACCTGAAGCGCTGATTGGAAAGCAGTTATGCAGTCATCTGAAAACGCTGCTAAATTTGATACCGTTGAGCGGCCCGGTATAAAGCTATGCTGCTGCGGACATATTGAATTCTTAGCAGCAGATAAAAGTTTGTCTTGGACAATGCACTCAAAAAGATTTGACGTGGCAGAAAGCTTTGAAATGGGTCTGTAGTTGCTGATATCGTTTTTGTTACCACTTTTAAAAATTGGAGTGATGAAAGCTAATTTCCAATTATCTACAAAAGTGCCCGACGATAAGGATTTATTAAAAATTTCCAATAATGGATACACTAAAGATTCACACTGTTTAAACAAAAGTGCAGACAAACCATCATCGTCAGTTTGAGAGGAGGGTTTGAGCCGAGCAATGCCACTAAGCACATCCTCAGAAATAAGAAAGAAACGTTCTCATCGCTATTGGAATCTGTTGTGAAATTGGACTTACAAAATTCAGCGAATAAATTAGCGGCTTCTGTAGGAGTATTAGCAGCATTGTCACCCATAAAAAGAGCCGACGGAATGCTGGAACAAGATTTTTTCGAATTAACGAAATGCCAAAACGCTTTTAGATTTGATTTTAAGTTGGTTTCAAAACTAGGGACATAGTTTCTATGCAAAAATTTATCCAAACATACGAATTCATTGGAGTATTTTTTATACAGGCCGAAGTAAACATTATTATTACTTTTTTTGAACTTACGAAGAAACTTGTTTTTCTTATTTCGTAGTCTCATTAAAGCCGCATTGTGCCATGACACCTTGTAATGCTTTTTTGTTAATACTGGAACAGTACATTTGCTAATTTCTACAACAGTACTTCTAAAGATCTCGAAACACTCGAAGACATCACAGTGGTGAAACAAGTTATCACAGTTGACATCCAACCATTCAATTTCAAAAAATCGCATTGCTTAAAGTTAAATGATGAGCTAGAATTAGCATTACTAAGTTTAGAAAATTATGTACTAGAGGTACATGGTGCATGTCTGTTTTAGTTATGGGAAAATTACACTCCTGTAAAGAGCACGCAAAGATGATCACCTCCTACTGTATTCAAAGCGAGAGATGTATTTAATGTGGTCGACATGTGCTGTGTAAATGCTGTGGCTACTATTTGGCGGAATATACGAAGCAGCAACAACAAGGGAGTCGGAACTACCACGAATTCTAACACACAGTTGGTCGAGTAGCGCATTTTGATTTTCAAGCTCAAT
>NW_023460396.1:0-21292 GCF_013731165.1 Rhagoletis pomonella | reverse complement strand
AGATATTTACAACCTTTTTAATTGTATTATCACGGGAGACAATTGTTTATTAAGTAATTTTTTCTTAAAAAAAAAATTAATTTATAGGAATGGAGGCTCAAGTTTTCGATTTGGAGAGAAGTCGCACGAGCGGAGATGGTATGGAAGAAGAAAAGTCCAGTTCGACAAAATTGGAACATAGAAGCAAAAGAGAGAATGATGACCATCGTAATGTTACACGTTATCCAACTGTTGCTAATATAAAAGAAAATATTCACAGGAAAAATGCGGCTAGTAACGCAACAGATGCAAATAGTTCATTACCATTACCGGGTTTACATTTATTGTATCGCCGATCCGATGGGGGGGAAACGCAATATCGCACCCATCGTACCTAAAGGTGAACTTGTTCAAATGAGACCACGTTTAGTTGCTACGCCAGTTCGTATAACCGAGCATAAAAAAGTTAAACCTCCAAAGTTTATACCATATGAACCGTATCCAGGTGCTACCAATTTAATGGTTCCATGTACCAAAAGCCCCGAAAGGATGATGACATTAAAAAAAAATAACAATTTAGACATTGGTGTGCTTGTCAGCCAAATGTGTACATTGCGTGCACAGGAAATGGACCCAAAATCTTGTAAGGAGCGAAAGAATAAGGATGTAATTAATGTGAAATTGGAAGACGAACTTAGAAAAACTAAAGAGGAGCGTGATTACTATCAGGCGCAGTTTAGATTTCAAGTTCAAGTCAACTCTGAACTAAAAAATTTGTTAGTAGCGTCTGTAGGTGAAGATTTGCAAACACATGTCAATGTGCTGACGGAGGATAAACTCCAGTTAGCGCGCGCCTTGCTAGACACAGCCAAAAACTTAACTACTCACGCGGTAAATTTCCTTGTGAAATATATTTATTTAACCAGCCATAATGTTTACGTATCCTTTCTTGTCTCCTTAAGGAACAAATTGAATTCCTTGCGGGCCAATGCGAAGTATGGCGATCAAAATTTCTGGCAAGTAGCGTTATGGTAGAAGAGTTGGCACGCTGGAAAGCAGATCTTACTCAAAAAACTCAAACGATGGAGGAATCTACTAAACGTTTACTACACGCAATACATCAGATTCGAGAAATGCAATTGGAAATCCTTCGTAATTTGAAATTTATGGCAAAGATACGCTACCTAAACCTTCCAGCAACTGACGTAATAAGCCTCAGTGTAGAAAATTTAAATATTTTGCAGCAGATGGTACTACATTCAGGTGTAGGTATCCCCGAAGATGGCATGGATATTTTAAGTACTAGTAAAAATCCATTATGCGAAGCGGAGAAATATGCTGTACACGCCCTGGAATTTGTTAGCCAACCTTTATTGGCTACCGATGATGCAATAAAAGCTCTGTTTGACCAAGCTCAGCGGCCGTATGGATTAGGTTCCAGTGTCCGATAGTTGTGTCAAGTGTTGTAGTTGGGGGCATTTACATTTTACGGTTCAATTGCCATTTACACGAGTCGATTTTGGTTGAACGACAAATATTTTTCCCTGCCCCGTTTAAAAACAGCTAAGCCTCTTTTTCTGTAACTTCTTTATTTGTCCGATTTCTATAAAAGATACATCGTTGTAAAGGTATTTAGAAAGTCTACAGTTGTATATATAATAATAAATGATTGGCGCTTACACAATATTTTAGTGTTTGGCTGAGCTTCGCCTTCGATTTGTGGTGTGCGCCTTGATGTCACACAAAGGAGAGGGTCGTACAGCTTTAAGCCGACTCCGAACGGCGATTGTATTTTTTTTATGAGATACTGTTTTTCATGGTAGAATACACTCGGTAGTTTGCCAGGGCATGCGGAGGGACGACCGCTATTAGAAACATCTTTTTTTTTACGGTTTATTTCGATGTTGGTCTGAAACTGGGCTTGAATAAAAATTTGGACTTGTGTGTGAAATCAAAAGAATAAAGTAATTTTTTTACGTCGTTTATTCTCAAAAAAATTTGCGTTAAAAAATTTTGGTTGTGCAAGCCCATTTACCGGTACAACCTTCAGAGTGAGAGAGATACCCTCAGGTTAGAAAGTGTACTTTAAATCCAAATTTTCACTAAATGCCGTAAGCAAGGTACATTGAACAGGTAGTATCAGTAGAGCAGCTGATTTGATTTATTTTCAAATTATTTGGTCTCGAAAATGTCAAATATTTTTAATTTTTTCTCACGAAAATTATAAGTTGTTAAAATCCATTTGCTTGTGAAACCTTTTTCCATACAAAACAAGCGATTGAATAGCAGCTTTTGGAACGTTCGCCCAACTCGGCAGCACGACCGCTGATTACTGGGCCTTGCAAAGGATGGATCAATGCTTCGAGAAGCAAACAAATTTACTAGGAAAGAAAGTTGCATCAATTTTTATTTTTTCCAATTTCAATTTTTTATTTTTTATAATTTTTTGTATTTCACATGGCACGCTTTGATTTAGAAGAAAAAATTCAGAACAGTTGTTGACTCTTTCGATACCAGAAGCAACAACAAAATACACGCAAATGTTGTTTTTGCTCTACTGATACTACCTGTTTAATGTGCCTTGGCCGTAAGTGATAATTATAAATATGTATATATGTATATGCATAGGCTACTACAATGTTCCCTGCAAACCATTTTTTCAGAGTATTCTACATTGAATAGAAATTTTAAAGAATTCGTTAAGATTTAATTCGATTTGTTGCCGAATTTTCTAAAATGAAATAAATTACGCACACTTCCATTCTTTTACGAAAATAATGCTGCTATGTGAAGAATATCTTTCAGAATTTTTCCAGAATTTTCTTTATTTTTCGTACAGGAATTTTTTTACGAGCTCGTGTCAACCACTTCATATAATTTTCTTTGAAAATTCGTAAAAAAATCGTTACATAAATGAGATACTCCTAACGATTTCCTTAAGATTTCGGGAACTATGGTTTGCAGGGTATGCACATAAATTGTCGATTGCTTAGTTTTGAATAAAAAATTAGAAGTTTTATATTGAACATGTCGTTACCTTAAAATAGAAAGGCCGTGTCTAACATTTTTGTTTCTTTACATAACAGCTATAAAACTTTGTGCCTACTAAAGTTCTTCAAATGCAATTTTCTTCATTATTGTAATGTAAAGGTTTTTAATAAACATAGTCATTTTTTATGTAGTAGTTGATTTTAAATTCGATTAAGTCAGCACTGAGTAATCTACCAACTTTTGGGCAGCTGAAATTTTACAGGGGATGCAAAAATCTTATATACATAACCCAAGGGAACTGTTCTAAATTAACTAATAAATCTTGCACCATTCAAGATATGTATGCCCTTTAATTTTGGTATATTGTGTATCCGAAGGCCAACTAAAGAAATGTTAAAAAACATTGGTTGCGTTGCGTTTCTTTATACATTCTAGAATCCCTTTTCACAGCCAGAATAAACAGAATGTGTTTGAAATACACGTTAACATATCAGGAACGTTCTAAACAATAAGTAAACAAAAAAGTTTATTCCAAACGTTCAGAATAAATAAAGAAATGCAGCCATTTTCGAAGACGTCAAATAATGTCTTGTAATGATGATATGTGCATCCGGTTTAAAAACACAAAAGCCTTAGTTACTAATCCTGATTCACAATTTCCGTTTTATATAGATCCAATCGACGTTGTCTGAAAGTAGGAATTTGGGCACGAACTTGTTCTACAACTGAGAAATCTGAAAATATGTATAATTTACGAATATTTACATACATTTGTATGTTTGAATTAAGAAAATGTAACTTACCAATATCTATAGAAATTACATCTTCGCCATCAGAAGCGCTTTTTAGAACCTTTGCCCATGGATCCACCACCATTGAATAGCCCCAAGCTATGTATTCAGCGTCCTTATCACGAGCAGGTGAATTGGTTACAACATATAACTGATTATCGTTTGCACGTGAGCGTTGCAACAATTCCCAATGTAAGGGTCCAGTCGTCATATTAAATGCACCAGGGTAGATAATCATCTCGCAACCTTTAATTAAACAAATTTAAAAATATGTTTTCTACTTTAAAATAATACCTTTGTTGCGGTATACTCTTGCCAGTTCTTCAAATCTCATATCGTAACATATGCCAATACCAATTTTATGACCATCTACTTCTATCACAGTAAAATTTGAACCAGCAGTTAGAGTCTCGGATTCCTTAAAGCATATTCCCCCTTTAACGTCAATATCGAAGAGGTGCATTTTACGATATTTTGCAATCAAATTTCCACTAGGGTCCCATACAGTGCAGGTATTGTAAATATCATCTTTTTCACCCATTTCCGGAATAGAGCCACCAACTATGTAAATGCCGTAAGATTTTGCGGCGGCCGATAACTGTTGCGAGGTATAACCGCCGGGTATCGTTTCGGAATACTCTCTAAAGTATTTAGTACCATAGGGACAATTGAAGCATTCGGGCAAAGTCACCAGACGAGGTTTATATTCGTGGACCACTTGCCCAATCTTCGCTACGGCATTTTCAACATTTGAAATTTTGTCCTTGCCAACCTTCAGCTGAATCACTCCCAGGCGCATAACTTCGAGAGTAGTAGAATAATGATTCAAAATGTTACATTGTCAAAAGATAACTAAAAATAAAAAGAGCGTTGTAAAAAGCGACTCACGTTTTGGTAGAGCGGTCATTTTCCATAAATTTTCTTATCCGTGTTATCGAATACTGTCGTGTTATCAATACTAGAAGAGGTGGAAAAATATCGACGACTATCGATATATCGATGGTTTTTGTTTTAAAAAAATAATATCGATGTTTTAAAACTATCGATACTATCGGCTGTATTGTAAGACCAATTAGTACATCTAGTCTGTTCCTTTGAACTTCGGACTAAAACCTGTGGAACTGTCAAACTACAATTTTACGCTCTCAAATGAGAGTAAAAGGAGAACAGATGCAGAAGTGCATAGGAACGCAAAAAGCACTATTTCCTGTAAAAACGTCAGACGGTTTGTTTATATGTCATTGGTACTACACTGATTTGGCTGAAATATCAGTAAATAATTACTAAAATCTATACATATTCAAATATTTCGTTGTTTATTTCCATTTTTTTTTTAAAATATAAGGTTCTTTGCTTTCACCGCTTTCTGTTTTTGTTTGCGCATGTAAATCAGCTGATCGTTTGACACTTTTCATGAACTTACAGGAAAAAAATCTCCGGACTAAATCCTGTAACTTCTGACTAGGAACAGTTGCTCAGTTACTCTCACAAATGTGTTCCCACTTACAGGTTTTATGTCAATAGGAACGACTTCCTGTAAGTTCTGACTAAATCCTGTAAACCGGACTGCTATTGGAACAGACTAATTGTCTCCACGATCCAGAAAATAAAGGTCGCGCCATTCGCGGACCGCTAACCCTCTCTTCGTCGATTTGACAGCAATCTATTGTTTTCTTTCGGTTAAAGGTTTAATGCATCGATATTTTCCAATCGATTAATAGAAAGATCATCCGATTAATTTTAAAAATAATCGAGTAGAAACCACCAAAATTTAGTCCCTTTCAGACACGTGAAGTCTTGAAAGCAATTTTTTTCGCATTCTCTTTGGTGTTTTCTATTTGCTTCCACACGCGTCAAGTTTAATTGAATTCAAGTCCTTGGTTCTTTAAATGGGAAGCAACGAAAAGATCAAAAGAGACAAGAAAACTTGAAACGAATTGACGGTACGGAGGTATCTGTACTCTTCCCCTCTCTTCTCACCTTCTTCGCCAACGAACGAGCAGACTTGAAAGCAAGGCTTGACGTGTCTGAAAGGGGACTTACTTGAAAATTTACGCAAAAACATAGGCCCGTAGTCATAGTCAAAATAAAGTCGACTTTAAAGTTAGTTGCAGCTTTTTGACATAATTTTCAATGGGATATCTGTCAAAAAAGCTGCAACTAACTTTAAAGTCGACTTTATTTTGACTATGACTACGGGCCATAGTGTAACGATTATCCTCGAAACCTAGAGGGATTTCCCAAATATCATTCGGCTCGTATCGCTGGATTGTTAAATAAATGCTAACGATGACCAAATTGGAGTACAAGTAACTTTATTGAACAACAAACAATTTGCAATACTTGCTAATACAGTAAAAGCACTTTACAATACTTGTTAAAGCAATAACAACGCTTTACTAAACTTGTTAGCACAATTAAACTTATAACTTGCTTATTCGCAACTCACTTCTCTGCTCACTTTACTTGTAGCTTGCTGACTTGTAACTCGTAACTAACTCCAACTCCGCTGTGTCATGGCTCTTATATACCTGCGCTCGCACTCATGGCAACTCTCGAACGTTCTGAAGTTCATCGCTCATTCTCTTTTTCTCGCTGTTCGCAGTGTTCATCCAACTGACGTTTCTCTTTGTGGAACATTCTACGTCATTCCTCAAACATTCTGCCAATTTCTCGTTGTTCGCTTTGTGTTGCCGCAGTATTCGCCACAATAGGTATCACCCGATTTACATGATTCAAGTACTTGAAAGCAATTCTTGCTCATTCTCTTTTGTGTTTTCTATTTGCTTTTACACGTTTCAATTCTGTTGAATTCAAGTTTTTGGTTCTATAATTGGGAAGCAACGAAAATGCCAAAAGCAAAGCAAGAAAGTTGAAACGACTTGACGGTACAGACGCATGTGTACTCGTCGCTTTTCTTCTCACCCCCCCCTCCCCCCAAATACATAACCTGAATACAAAAACTTTAACATACACGTGTAATGTGAAGGATTCACATTTTATTTAGGATAAATGTTTCAACTATTAGTGTTTGCACTATGCACTTTTTTGCAAATTTCGACGTGGGTTCTGCGCAAAAATACTGTGGACGGCGTAGCCGGAGTGATATGCACAAGAAATGTTGTATACCTTTGACATGCGGAAGTACCTCTTCCCCGCAACACAGAAAACAGAATTCTACTTAGTAAGGGTTATAATCCCTAAGCGCGGACGAAGGCAGAGGCAAGCGCAATAGGTGGTGGACCTAACAAAGTGCAAGTTTTCAATGGCTTGGAAGAAGCTGATATTGCATTAACTTCAGGCATAGGAGGAGTTCTGGCGTGTGGTTCAACAATTCAACCAGAAGCTGACATAGATGCGCCCATGGTGACTATGCCCGACAGCTCCGCATACCTTTGTGAATCCATTGCCACCGCGCCCCCTTACTCTGCTGCTATAATTTCAAATACATCAGAATCCATGATTCAATTATTAAAGGTTTTGTAAGTAGCTTTTTTCTAAAATTTGGCACTCCCACCCACAGGGATGGTTTTTGGAAGCAGAAGAAAAAGGGGAAGAATTCAATCACACTTCCTAAAATGGGAGCTAAATTCTATAAAAACGTGTGGATAATAGTGAATGGTGGTATTTTAAAACAAAAACGAATTTGATTTAATTATTTAATTTAAACAAGCTTAGTTACATCGAATATAACCCCCTATTGTTATTAAAAATAAATATTTCTATGTTTATACCAAACTTGCGTACGTCAGATGGCGCATAACTCGAGAATGGATGGTCCACTTTCAGCTTTTTTTTGTTGTATTTGTTTGCCAGTTGATGGACATGAAGAAGCTATTTGTTTGCGGAAAATATGCAATATTTATTAAACAAAAAAACGGCAAATAAAAAAATTTGGAGCTTACGTTTCTTTCGCGGTTATGGCTCGATTGTTTCGAATTCTTTGATGTCGCACTTTTTATGTTCTGGGGAAAATATTCAACACTGGCTTGCACAGCCGCAGTTGGCGATTGGTGCCGGACGAACTCAGAGCACGCAGCTACTGAACGACTGAGATAGGGAACGTGATCTACATCGTCAAATGAGAAGTGGCGTAATGGGGCTTTCGCACGAGGCGATTTTTCAGGCAACTTTTGCGTTCAACTCCCGCCGGGTTGCACGAAAAAAAATTTGAATGACTAAAAATATCAAAATATAAAAAAATATTAAAATATTCGCCATAAAAAGGCGTTTGTATTGTTCAATTTTGCATTCTACTTTCAGCTAATCGCTTTCAATAAAGTTGGTCGCCAGCCAACATTCGCCTCGTGCGTACACCTTTTAAGTGTGCAATTACATCGCGCCATTGACTAAACCGAGCTGTCGTGTGACGATTGGGCCTATGGATGCGGTTTGGCAATGTTATATTGCGTCAAAATCTCATTCGGAGACACCAGGATTGTGTCGTGGAGTACAATACCTAAATACCTTCGTTGGCTCATTGAACGCTTTACTTTACAGCGACTTGGCAGAATCAAGAGGTCTCCACGAATATCGACAAATACATTTCGGCATTTATGGGAATTTCGTTTCTTAACATTGAATTTCTGTAGTCCAACGATTCTCACCCATTTTGTCTTGTTGGCGCCAGCGAATGCAGAACAAACATTTCTTCAAATTTAAAAAGTAAAAATTTCACTACTAACAATTTAAAAATGTTCTTAAAACTTGCAAAGAAATTTGGAAAAGAAATATCACTGTTTTTGTTTTTAGGAGTAGGGTGGGAGTGTCATTGATAAAATTAGAGCGAGAGAAAGTTTTTCTTACAAAACCTTTCATTATTGAATCATGATCAGAATCCATAATTTACAACTGATAGCTGGCAATGTTGCCCATGTTTCCCCAAGGGTTGCAGTATGTGGATTTTTCGTTTTTCGTAGCGTAGCTACTAATTACGAATTACGAAAATTCGGGTTCTAGAATAATGGTGTATGTCTATAACAGTTTGTAGTAATATGGGAAATGTTTAGGGTGAAATTTCCAAGTTTTTAAATGTACAAATCTTTTCTGCATTATGTTTAATCAGCTGAATTATCTGACGTGACGTTACCTGGTGTTACGTTACTAAAATTTCGATTGAAAAAGTTTTGTTAATATTGTTCTTGACAAAATTTTTAACGGGAAGAGAACATGCATTTTATGTCGAACGTACTTTTTATTTTGACATCAGCGCCTCCAACGCTTGCATTCCTTGTTCCTTTCTTGATATGTTGCAGATGCTGAAAATACTCTGAAATACTGCAGAAATTGCGCAATAAAAGTTTTTATGTTGATTTTTATTTGCCAATGATGAGCAACTAACTGATTGTAAAAATTTTGTTCTTCGAACGTTTGATGTAAGCAGAGTCGCCTATTGTTCGCGTAGAACGTGATGCTCTTCCATAAAAAGTAACATTGCCGCATTAATTGCAGCTCGATTACACCCTTATTTTTGGTTCGCAGATTACGGATCTGTTTGCCGTTTTTCTAAATCAAGTCATTTTCCCCAATATATTTTCAATTTAAGTTTGCATTGCGAATGAAAACAATTCAAACTTTAACATGGAAAATGTAACGCATACACCGTGCACGAGTATGTGCGTTATGGCGTATGAGTAATATTATTTCGTGCTGTTGTTTCATACAAAATATTATTGGACATTTTCATTTGACCATTCGAAACATGTTTATGCATCGATTTCCATCGTTAGTGCCTTAAATTGTTTGGCAAAAAACAGGCTTTAATATAAAATGTGAACGAAATACAAAAGATTTATTTTAATTTTTTTCTTGTTAAAGTTTGAACTTTTTTCTTAAAAGTTAAAATATCTTGTGCAAATGACCTGATTTGAAAAAACGGTATATACATAGATATAGATAGGGATGGTTTTTAGAAGCTAGAGGAAAAGGGGGAAGAATTCAATCGCACTCCTAAAATGGTAGCCACAAAAAGGTGGGGATAATAGTGATTTAATTATTTAATTTAAACAAGCATCGAATATAACCTCTGATTGTTATTAAAAATAAATATTTCTATGTATATATTCCAAAGTTGCGTACATCAGACGGCGTATTACTAAATGGATGGTCCACTTTGAGCAATTTTTTTTTTGTGTTTGTTTGCCTTGTAAATTTTTTGCGGTACCATTTACAGTTGATGGATATGAAGAAGCTATTTGTTTGTGGAAAAATTATGGAATTTTGATAAAAAAAAAACGACAAATAAAAAAATTTAGAGCCTACACTGAGGGGAAACAAATTGCTCCCGGAGTCATCCCGGATTAGTCCCATTTTTAGCAGGGTTTTTACAGATAAACAACCTTAGTTTTCCAACGTTTATAGTGTATTGGAAATACATTCGAGATGGGTTCGAAAAAAAATTAAAACCATAGTAACAAGAGAGGAAGTGAAATCCAGCTCATTTTCGAATAGAAATATAATACAATCACTCTCTCGCATCAAAATTTGAATTCGATAATGGGCTGGATTTCGAATTCATTACGAAGGAAAAATTCATTAGATAACCAAGGTTCCGTTTTGCTGGAGAATGGCCTAGTTCTCGAATCGAATACTAACCTATTCCACATTCATTATCGAAGGTGAGACTTGAAAAAAATGTTAGTTTCCCAATAATTTTCGAATTGTTAACCAAGCCCAATGTTTATTGGGCAGCGTAACCCAAACTCCAACACAAACGCAAATTTTATGGTGTTACTAATACACCTGTAATAATTTTTGATTGGAGTGCCATCTATTGTTTTTTCGTGCGAGCTATCTTTCACATATGAGCAAGCAGGCAAACTATTTGGTTTGAAAAATCACACGTACACAAAACTTCTGGGAGCTTTTTTGATTCACTATTAAGAATGTGATAGCAAAACGTGCCGAACTTAGCGGACACGCGTGACGGTAACGTCACTAGGAAAGTGACCGTCACTGTTCTTGCTGGGGGTTTTGCTGGGAATATTCACACATATGCACTAGCTCTATTTTACGCTCGGCACACAAAGCGGGAGCATGTACAATGACTATAGTCGCACAATTTTTGCAGGGACAACGTGAACATTTGAAAACACATTTACATGTATGGCTGTAGCTGAGTGTGCAAAGACGCTTGATATAATTGGGTGCTGCCAAGAGGGTCCGGGTTCAATTACCATCGGACGGAACATAAAGCTAATTTTTTTTCTACTTAATTATAATTTCGTATAACGAAAAAGCAAATGTGTACTTCACAACGACTTATTTTACAACGTACACTGAAAAAAAAAACGCGTTGTAAGAATAAAAATTTTTTATTTGATTACCGTTTAAAAATGTTCGTTTTTAAATCAAGTGAGAAGTCTTAACAAAATTTATTTTTTCATTATACATACACTACGTATAATGGAAATATTCAAATCAAATACGCCCGTATTAAAATGAAGCATTTTCAATGCACGGATTCTTGTTCATATGTAATTAAGACAGCATATGTATACAAAGCATGCAAAGCGGTGACAACACATACATACATACATATGTACATACATGGTACAACATCATGCACTAATCGCGCGCTGTGATGTTGATTCAAACTCAACATTTGAAAACGCATTTGCTTGTATGGCTGTAGCTGAGTGTGCAAAGACGCTTGATACAATTGGTTGCTACCACGAGCGTCCGGGACGGAACGTAAGATTCAGTTTTTTTCTTTTTAATTTTAATTTCGTATAACGAAAATGCTTCTGTGCACTTCGCACCGACATATTTTATAACGTACATACTCAAATTTAAAACGAGTTGGGTTGGTGCTCTTTCATATGCGTATTTTTTAAATTTAGCACGTTTTTTTTTTTAATTCTAAAATTTTTTCCCTCAGTGTACACACTCAAATTTAAAACGAGTTGGGTTGGTGTTATTTCGTATGCGTATTTTTTTAAATTTAGCAGGATTTTTTTTAATTTTAATTTTTTTTCCCGTCAGTGTAGGTATCCTCGAATGTCTACAAATACAACTATGGAGGAATGTACCCAAATGTTTCTGTAAATGTTGCTCGCTTGGAACTTTCTATAGGATTCAATATTAGAGCACAAATGTATGTATGTATGCAAACAATCTTTCTAATTTGGTACATTCAATCCAAATGTAATTCATATGTATTTTAGTCGTTTATATAAACAGATTATTCAAAAAGATTTTAGGGAAAATAAATCACACTAGAATCGAATATCATGAACACAATTTCCTTGTTGAGGAGCAAAGTAAAAACTAATATCACAATCCAAATTTACACACATACATATGTATGCTATTATAGAGCGCACAAGACGCAGCGTTAAAATTTATCAAAACTCCTCACTCACGACCTATGGCCAACTCTCTGCATGTCAGTCAATATGATCCAGCTGTTATTCATCACCACCTCCTTCTTCATCCTCGTCGAATTCGCCTTCCTCATCGGCGGTCGCTTCTTGATACTGTTGGTATTCGGAAACTAAATCATTCATGTTGCTTTCGGCCTCGGTGAACTCCATCTCGTCCATGCCCTCTCCGGTGTACCAATGCAAGAAAGCTTTGCGTCTAAACATTGCCGTGAATTGTTCGGAAACTCTTTTAAATAATTCCTGGATGGCTGTTGAGTTACCAATGAATGTGGCCGACATCTTTAGACCACGGGGAGGAATGTCACACACCGCGGTTTTGCAATTATTTGGAATCCATTCCACGAAAAAGCTGCTATTTTTGTTTTGGATATTCAACATTTGCTCGTCAACCTCCTTCATAGACATACGACCCCTAAAGATAGCTGCCACAGTTAAGTAACGACCATGACGGGGATCACAAGCAGCCATCATATTCTTAGCGTCGAACATTTGTTGCGTTAGCTCTGGCACGGTAAGTGCACGATACTGCTGAGATCCACGAGATGTTAATGGTGCAAAACCAGGCATGAAGAAGTGCAAACGTGGAAATGGCACCATATTCACAGCCAACTTTCGTAGATCTGCGTTAAGCTGGCCAGGGAAGCGAAGGCAAGTAGTAACACCAGACATTGTGGCCGAAACCAAATGATTAAGATCGCCATATGTTGGTGTGGTTAGTTTGAGTGTGCGAAAGCAGATGTCATAAAGAGCTTCGTTGTCGATGCAATATGTTTCATCGGTATTTTCCACCAGCTGGTGCACACTGAGTGTGGCATTATAGGGCTCCACTACAGTATCAGACACTTTAGGTGAAGGTACAACTGAAAATGTGTTCATAATACGGTCGGGATACTCCTCCCGAATTTTCGAAATCAACAATGTGCCCATACCGGAACCGGTACCACCGCCAAGAGAATGCGTTAACTGAAATCCCTAGAGATTACAAGAGAAAACATGAAAGCAAGTGCAATTTAATGCTTATAGTGGGTAAGTATAATTCTTTTGCATTTAAAATACAAACCTGTAGGCAATCACATCCTTCAGACTCTTTCCTTACCACATCGAGAACTGAATCGACTAACTCAGCGCCTTCTGTGTAATGGCCTTTGGCCCAGTTGTTGCCCGCGCCAGATTGGCCGAACACAAAGTTATCTGGTCGGAAGATTTGCCCGAAGGCGCCAGAGCGTACCGAATCCATGGTGCCCGGTTCCAAGTCGACAAGAATGGCTCGAGGTACATATTTGGCACCTGTCGCCTCATTATAGTAGACGTTAATGCGTTCCAGCTGCAAATCGCTATCGCCATAATAGGTACCAGTGGCATCGATGCAGTGTTCATCAGATATCACTTCCCAAAACTTTCCTCCAATCTGATTACCACATTGCCCGGCCTGAATATGTACAATTTCCCGCATATTTATTGGCGGTGCTAACTCCAACTATACACGGCCCTTAAATTACTTGCTTTTTAGGATGGAGTGGGTGTAAAAACGTCGCTGTCGCTGCTGCTTATGTTAAGCCTTAATGTTTTCTTGAGCTCTAGTAAATACAGAGGCTCTTGTAGGTACGTTTGGTTTGAAAACGATAGTTCCAAAGATTTTTTTTCGAGAAAATCCCGACGGCCTCAACCAGACCCTTGCGACTTTTAATAATTGACCGTTTGGCAATTTAACACCAGATCAAGGCGTACTTCTCGTCGCTGTTATTGTGGACATGCAGAACACATTGGCGAAATCAAAATAAGAGTATTTTTGCAATTTAAGAATCGAATTATTTAATACGCCTTCGCCTGACTGAAACCTTTTCGAAATATGTTTAATGTGAAAAAATCTGAAATATACGATTTTATGAATGAATTCTCGGAGCAATGTTACTGCGACTACGGTACATGCACGAGAATGAGAGTGTTTCGGACTCAAAGTAATCATTGCTTTGCTTGAGATCTTGCTCCAAATAATCTCTACAGAAGTAATTCCAAATTCGTTATTTGCCATCTTACATTCCTCAAATTTCAATGTATTAAATTTTTTATTCTTTCATTATACATACATATGGTTTGTATAGTATGGAAAGCCGTGACTAACTAAAAATCCAAAATTCACTTTTTTATTGAATATGATGCTTTTCATCGAATTATAAGTACCCACATCTTTTTATGCAATTAAATTTTTTAGTTAGTTGTGGCTTTTTTGTATTTCAGCGACGATGTGAGATACGCCCTTTCCATACTATAGTAACATGAATGTATGTACATATATTACTGCATATGGGGAAAGGTGATTCCATTGACCTAGTCAGTTTCATACTAATTTCTAAGCTCCTTTATACATATAGGACAACGGGAATGCAACGCATTTCTTCTCTATTCTTACACTGAGAAAATAGTCAGCTAAATATATTTCTCTCAACAAAACATTTATAACCAAGATGTATTAAACAAGGTGTGATTGACAACTCAGGTAGGGTCTCTTTTAAGGTACTATTATGCCAAAAAAATAAACAAGTGATTCAAAATTTATAAAAAAAATTTTCTATTTGACTTTTCTTCTAAGGGCGCGTATGAATCGGTAACAAAGTTCTGCCAATCTGCTGTGTGAAATGATTTATTTTTTGACAGCAGTAAATTTTTGATAACCGCAGTTTTATGCGGAATAAAATATTACAAATTGAAGTGAAATTAATATTTTAAGAAAACATCTACCATCGTTGATTGCAATTCATCAATTTAAGCTTTTATTTAACGAAAAATTGCACACATCAACAATCTTTGCGATTGTCAAAATTTTCTATGCATTTGTCAAAAATTTCACTAGCCTCACGAGCTACTGAAATTTTATTCACCTCATGGTTTTCAAAAATTTACTTTCCGCGAACTTTGTTACCGATTCACACACGCTCTAAGAGCAATATCAAATTCAATCACACTTTGTTGAATACATTTTGTTTGTAACCATGGTACAATAATTACAGGTATCATTGTTGCCCACATTAAAATGTTTACTGTTAGGGAAAAGGGATATTTCCATACCCCATATACCATATATGTTCACGTATTTAAAAAAAAAACCATCTTGCAAAAGCTAGAATAAACATTTGCTTGCAAATTAATTCAAAATTTGTATGGGGCACTTAATTTCAAACGTTTTTTCTTTTGTTTTGAAAAATTATAATAATCAAATTGAGCGAAAACAAAAAGCAAAGCCAAATAAAAGTAAAGAATCAACATTGAACTGCGTCAAAATGAAAATAAGGGAGCACGAATTTCAATGTGAAGCAAAACTCTCTGGGAAGACAATACCAGTAATTATTGTACCATGGTTACAAACCATGATAAAAACATAATGAGGTAAAACCATTGAGAGGCAGTCTGACGTTTGCCAACAATATAATTTTAAAATTCAAAACACAAACTCACACACACATTCTCATTTTCAATTTCAAACAACAACAATTGTGAACAATTTAATTTTTTTATTTTCAATTTTATATGATTTTAAAATGTTGGCAAACGTCAGAACAAAATCATGGCCGACGAATTGAGAGAATGAATTTACCTTGTAATGTTTTTATCATGCCTGTAATCACGATAAAAACATTACAAGGTAAATTCATTCTCTCAATTCGACATTTTAAAATCATATAAAATTGAAAATAAAAAAATTAAATTGTTCACAATTGTTGTTGTTTGAGATTGAAAATGAGAACGTGGGTGTGAGTTTGAGTTTTGAATTTTTAAATTATCCCAGTAGAAGTTTTATGCATACGACATCGCGGTTCGTGGCATGAACTTGCTGCTGTGTATATGTATGTACATGCCAGTATAAATGAACCTTCATTTCCATTTAACACGTGTGGTTTCTCAGTGGGTATGCGTACTCTAACCATACACTTGTACTACTGTTGTAAGCATATGGCTGTATTAATGTTTCAAACATACAAAAATGCATTAACGAAACAGTACTTACAAGATATTTATCCCCGTATGTAAATGCAAATTTTCTGATACAATTTAATATATGGTACATACGGTACAAACAAAAAAGTTACATTTACATATGCAAATACATATCTTGTAAAAGCCCGTTAGTGCTGAAAATATTATAGCACAACACGTCCGTTCACTAAAATTTTTGTAAGTATGACAGTTTGAACTTTGTTCGAGTTTTTCTACAAGTAGCTTGCGGAACAAACCTATTGCTGGCAAACGTCAGACTGCCTCTCAATGATTTTACCTTGTTATGTTTTTATCATGCTACATACTATATGTTCCAATTTCGGAAACTTTGTGATTTAAAAAAAAAATATTTTATGGCAACGTACAACGTTTATCTCCTACACTTGGCAGAACCTTACAAGATATGCAGACAATCACAGCAACATTTTTTTCCCGTCGCCATGTTGGAGCCCATATGTATATCAAACTGACGCACGCTTCAGACTCAAAGTACTCTCAATAATATCAGTTGGCCGAAAGTCGGGATCAGCGAATGTCTCATGATTGAGGCACCTTGTACCGCCGAGGCATGTGCATGAACAGATTGATACGGTTTCATCGTACTCCGTTGTATAATTTGAATTAGCTAGCAATTTGCCATGCATATTGAAATTGCTTGATTCGACATCGTAGGCAATCGGTTGACTAGAGATAGCAGCAGCGGCAGCTGCGGCTTGCTGAGCATCCTGTTCGTTACGCTTGGCGTCTTCAGCTTGCCTAAAAATGAGTAATTATTCAAATCACACTATCAAAATATGTACATATATATAACTTATGTATTTCTATGATAGATACATATGTATCTGTACATATGCAGTCTGTAATGCGACACATGCAAGTACCCGTTGTGGATTATCGACACCATTGTCTCTATCACATAACGGCGGGCAAGTGTCGCTTTACAGATTGACCACTGATGTAGTGGCTTATGCGTACGAAACTGTTTGCCCATTACATTGTCATAAAGCGTAGCACCAGTAGATTGATACTGGCGGCGACTACTGCCAGTCCAAATAGTATAAACACCAAACTGAGCGCCACATAGCCGGGTTTATTGATCAGCGCCTGATCGTTTTGCAACGCCACATAGTCACCGAACCCGATGGTTGTGAGCGTCACAAAGCAGTAATAGAAACTGTCGAAATAACTCCAGCCCTCATAGCGCGAAAAGACTGCTGCGCCAGTGGTAATTATGATGGACGAAAGCATGCCTGTCGCTAACATAAGATTCATTTCTGTTGCCTCGGTTTGGGTGCAATGCATGTAGCGTTTTGCACGACGTATTATCACCGACGCGAATTTGTTTAGACGTTCTCCGATCGACTGAAACATGACGAGACCCAACGGAATACCCACCTGTAACGAAATTATTTGGACAAAATTTATCTTTGTACGTAAATTTTCTTCTTATGTATATCGAACACATTCTCTCGGTTTCATCTGGCCACTGTTTAATCAAGACCGAAATTAAATTAAGTAAAGTGTGTATAGCTATGCTATCGTCTCCGTAACCATAAGTAAGGCCAAGAGAACTAGATTAGCCTATCTACTTATGTATGTACATATAAAAACAAGAAACATGATGAGACACTAGAATTAATTTTTTTTTCACTGGTAAAATCTAAGAAATTTGTAGAATTATCAGTGAAACCTACCTAACAAATCATGGGAAAACTAAACAACTTTCTAGCTTTCTATTTAAGAAACAGTTTTACTTTTGCAAAATGTAGTTAGACTACTGAGCACATATTTAAATATCGCCTTACCCCTCCCTCCTAGATCAATATTCCACTCGGTGTGAGGAACACACAGCAGCTCTTGACCTTCCAAACCAGATGATCCATGTGTCAGACCAAAATATCGTCGGTGATACTGCAAAACGGCTGATGAAGATGAACGATTGCCAGACGCACCAGAGGTAATAAGTGACATAGCACGTTTTGCAGTATCACCGACGATATGCATATCGGTATCTGACCTCAGTAGTGTAATTACTGTCTTGACTGGTGTTACTTTCGGTTATGTTTTGACGTGCGAACATAAATGGACAATTGGATACTTTACTGCAGAACTCTACTGACGAAATCGTCCCCCACGATGCTGCCAGACTTCACGGCCAAACATTAACCAGTTCAGTACAAAATGCAAGAAGACCAAGGTAGGCATTCCCATTCCAGAATAGACTTAGAAAACTGGAATCTGATAAAAATAGAAAAGTCATCCATGCCAAAGACCGACAACTCAATTGGGCTTCTTCGAAGGAAACCGCCATAGATGACGATACTGATTCCCGTTAATTTTTTGTATCCGGAAGACGTTCGAAACTCATCACTGAAAATAATTTTTAACCGACTTCAACAAGGTGGAAGGTTAACAATTCATCTAAATATTTTTTTATGCACAAACATATTTTACTGGATAACTTTGTACCACTCGAACCGTTGCCGATTGTTCGGAAAGGGTGGTCCCATTCTAATTTCGTTTAGTTCCAATTATTGTGTCATGAAGAATTTAAGGGTACTCCTAAATTTTTATGAGCATTGAAGACGGTTGTATTTTCGCTTAAAAATAACCGTTAATATTTAGTCAAACAGAACATTTGAAAGCATACTTTGTATCCTTTTTCAAGTTAAGAATTTTCGTAAAAAATTTACAATATTTGACAGTTTAGACACCAGGTAATTTAAAAAAATCAAATCAGCTGCTCTACTATTACTACCTACTATTACTGCCTTGCGCCAGACGCAAAATATTAAATTATTAAAGGAGGTTTTCAATTCCTCGGCATGTACTATGGCTAACTTTGGCCCACGTGAACTGCTGTCGATGTTTTTTTATCTGAAAAGTACCTCATGGGTGGCCCCATACTAATTTAGTTTAGTTTCAATGAAGGGACTCTTAGAGTTTTCAATAGAAAGATTATGCCGAATATTTACGGGCCTTTGCGCCTTGCCTATGGTGAATACCGCCGAAGATGAAGTGTTGAGCAGTATGAGCTTTACAACGATACATGGTTGAGCCATGTCGTATGAATGAACAGAAACGCCACAGCTTTGAAAGTATTCGACGCGGGTCGCGATGTGGTTGCTCATGTCACGTGTCATTGAACAGTGAATTCGGAGTGGTACACAACCATTTTTAGGCTACAGTCTACACTGAATTGATGACTCTTCCGCCGTACCTTGGCACCTAATGGTTATTGTTTGATCACATACTAGATCATGGAAAGTCATTCGTAACCACCAATAATATCATTTTTTTATTTAGAGTATTCAGCATATTGTGTTCAATTGTGGATATAATTTAACAAAGAAAAGGCACGTGCAATTCACCGAGGCATAGATAAAAATTCTTTTAATAATGAGTCAACATGAACATCCAGATTGCGATGATATTGAGAAAAGCTAGCCCATTGTGCGATCGCCTGCGCCTTAATTGTTAAGCTACAAAGCAAGACTCCCCCTAGAAATGTTCCTTTTGTCATAAAAACGTGCCCTGCGAAAAATTTTTTTAATCGGACCACGGAAAGACGTACCTCGAAAGGCCCGAAAGTCCAGCATTTTCATGAATTTTTTCACAAAGTGGTCAAAATTTCATATATAAGTCAGTGGGAAATTTAATATATTTGAATGGCACTTGATGTAGTTTTGCCCCCCGATGTCAAATATGGCTAGCCTATTTTTAAACCTCCCCAACTTTTAAAGTATTGATTTTAGTTTTTTTTGGGTTTTTGCGATTTGCAAGCTTATTTTGCATTTTTCGTAAAAAACGGTTATATACAAATTTGTAGAGAATTTAATTTCCCACATTTTTTAATATACAAACTTTATAAAAAAATTCATTTTTTATTATAAATAATTAGCAAACCATGCGAAAAATTTTTGCACTGTCACGGTTTTCGCCATTTTTCAACAATTTCTGATAAAAAAGCGTAGCATATTGAAATGCCAAAGTTGTAGGGAACTTTTCTCTTTTAGTGTTGGGTTCTCCGGTGGCCCAAAATTCGTAAAGCAAAATCTAATTTAAGGTTGGTTTATTGAAATGCCAAAGTTGTAGGGAACTTTTCTCTTTTAGTGTTGGGTTCTCCGGTGGCCCAAAATTCGTAAAGCAAAATCTAATTTAAGGTTGGTTTAGATGCCATATTTGAGACGCCATGTTGAATTTTTCAAAAGGCCTCACGGCTTTTTCCTAAAAAAAAATCTCAATAACTTTAAAAATACTGCAACTATTTTTGACATCGGGGGACAAAACTAAATCAAGTGCCATTAAAATGTATAAAATTTCCCACTGACTTATAGGCAAAATATTGATTTTCCGCAGGTCACGGTTTTATGACCAAATGAACCTTTCTGGGGCGAGTCTTGCTTGGTAGGACAAAGTTGCAAAATAAGGCGCAGTCTACTGCACATGCATGATGGTATTCATTGAATTATTTTGCAGAACTATAACTAAATAGGAGAGCGAAGGGTGTTATAGAACACATAAGGAAACATTTCTGTAGAAAAAAACGGAAATCTGAATTATTGCTCATTTTTAATCGATAAAACAGCCCACTAAAAATAAAAAAAAATTTTGGTACGGCAAATATTAAAGCTGTTTTTGACAGATTTTTTTGTGGTGATTACACACACATATGCACAAAAAATGGGGCCAAAGTGTCAAAAAATCGCGGTTTTTGGCAATATTTTAGAAGCTCTAGCAAAGAAATAAAAGGTGATAGAACCTTCCTGGCTTAAATTAAACCTAGATCTCTCGACTACTCTCTCTGAAAAGAGATCTTAAATATTTGAGATCTTAAAATTTTTCTTTACCATTATTATCTTAAAACAATGACAGCAAATTTTTATGCATATTTCCCTCCACAGGGGGGGGGGGGGCGGTAGTTTAAGCCTTCCTTGCGGCCGGGCCTGAGAAAACCTATTTAATCTTGAACATTATTATTCTCATAAAAACAAGGGACTGTGAACAAAAGGTATGATCAAAAGTAAATGTTGTTATTGTAGTTTTGTTCACAAGAACGCTTCAAAATCAAAACCAAAATGGGAACAAACCTGTCGAGAACGTTCTTAATGGGAATTATATAAGAACAAAACCCTGTGGAACGTTCCCAAAGAA
>NW_023460395.1:0-37224 GCF_013731165.1 Rhagoletis pomonella | reverse complement strand
TACCGGACCCCTTATGTCGAAGTTGCCTGGAAGAGGATGAGGTGGAATCATCTCAACACTACCTTCTTAGATGCCCAGCGTTTGCGAGGCGATGGTCGAAGTACTTTAGCTCTTACTTTCTAAATAGGCCCGAGGATCTCTGGGGAGCTCGGAGCGTTTTAACGATAAAATTTAGGGAACCGTTCCAAATTGTGTTATCACAAGGGACAATCTTATATTGTCTAAGTGAGCTCCGGTTACACGGGGCTGCCACTTTACCTAACCTAACCTATCCAGCACCAGCTGCACGCTGGTGAGCAAGCGCTCACATAAATATAGAATGGACTGAGGCTATTGTAGTCTTTATAGTTAAGTCAGACAGGGTATCTCATGTCAAACTCAATTACTCCAGGCCAACAAGCCTCAGCTCCTTTTGTCTTAAAATTTTAGAAAGACTTCTTGACGTCCATATGCGATAGCATCTTTTGTTAACATGCTAATACTAAAAACAAATCCGTTGACACTGCGATATATGAAATTGTTTTTGAAAATTTAGAAGGTTCTCCAGGAATCTTTCTTGACATTGAAGGTGCCTTTAACACTGTTCTTCCAGACTCCGTGAGGTCATTTTTTCAAGTGTGTGCTGGAACGGCCGCTGGTGGAACTTATATGATTTTTTCTTGAGGGAAAAAACTATCTGCTCGGAGTTGAGGGACGTGTTCGTGACTAGGTATGCAGAGAGAGGTAGCTAACAAACGCAGAATGTGATTGCCGCTCACAGCAACAGATAAGCATCTCCAAACACTAAGCGAACTTTTACAGAACGCTCTCTGACTCGTAAATAGCTGATCAAGCGAGAATGGACTCAAGGTCCTAGTAAGCTGCAACGCACGCATAAAGAGACAGAGAGAAGTTCGGTCACTTCAAAATTCTGGGCACTATTCCAGCAACCTTGCATGGACTAGACTACACCAGTCCAATTATTTGCTTCGATTTGCAGGTTTTATAAAAGAAGTCCAGACAGCAGATGCAGGAGGACAGAAGATACATACGTATCTTAGAAAATGCATTATCTTCATATTTGTATAAAGAACAAGACTCCAACGCGAAATTGCATTTAAATGAAAATTTAAAAAATAAATACATACTAAAAAAAGTTAAAATAACCACTCGTGCTCATACACCTACGGTGACCATATTAACCAACGTAAAATAAAGGGCATTTTTTTTCAAAATGATTTGGAATACATACATACAACTTGTATGATAAAAGTACCTTACCCATATCGTAATATAAATCAAATATCTACCAACTAATTATATTATTTAATTGTACAAGTTCCCCTGCTCTAGGACTTCGCCATCCTTTGCTACCAAAATGCGTGTACCATAATTCATAATTCAATTTACAACCAATTTTTAGTAAAAACCTAAAAAAAAAATTTTTATTGTGATGAACTTTTTTTTTAGCATTTCAAATTTTTCTTTTGTGTATTTTTTTGTTGTAGGAGAACCATACAATTGTTTTCAACTAGCTTTTGTTATGTAACATTTACTAACTGAAGCAGGAAAATAAATTTTCTTCAAAAATGCTACTTTTTCTGCATTTTGCACAAAAAAATTTAATGTAATCAACTAAAAATTCAGAAATCAGGCTCAACTGGTCTCTTGCAAATATTGTAAGCTTTCATAAAAAAAAATTAAAATTAATCAAAATAAGTGAAAAATGGAGGCTTCCGTGAATTACGAGCACTAAGTTCCACTTTTGAACTAATGTGCAGCAGGGCGTTTATTGTTCTCGTTCAGTGGAACCGGGAACTCAGCGTGCAACACGATCCTGGGCACAACTTTCCCTGTGCTTTATGGATTGTACAAAGATTACCGATTAAATAGAAACCCTTCAGTGGGGTGCGAAACAAACTGGCGAAGGTTTTCATTATATTTTATAAGGGACATTTTTATTTTTCATATTCTGCGTTAAAAAATTTACCTTTGAAAAATGCAGAGCCGATTTAAAGGACAGTTTCAGAAATAAAGGACAAAAGGCGTCCTTTTAAAAAAATAAACAAAAATTAAAGACAGGGGGTTAAAATAAAGGACTAATTTTTTTTCGTCTGCCGTCGCCTGAAATCAGGATTTTTTGCCACTTGCTATGACTACACCTTAGAAATGTTCAGATTTGTTGAATAAATTAAATAGTTAAAAGTAACTACTTACTTGGGCGTATACGCCAACGCTTTTCCTACCAGGCTAAAAAATAAAAATAAAAATAAAATATTTAAATAGTAATTATATTTAAAATTTTACGGCACTTGAACTTATTAAAAAACGAGAAGATCTTAAATTTGACTTATAATTTACCAATTGAGACTTATTAAAAACCTATTTACCGGAAAATTGAGCTGCTTTTCTCAAGCTAGCTGGTTTTTGCTCACTTAAAATATCCTTTTTCACTAACACACTCTCACGAGATACCTGTAGCAGTACCTACATATATCAGTATTAGTGAGCGCAATATTGTGCTAAGCTCCGCCCTTAGCATTCACATCCAGCAAACGAATACTCTTCACCCTCTACACTTAACTGCTCTGCCGAAAAGCACATCTGTAAATGCATAGAAATGAATGTTTGTTGGTGCCACTACTCAGCACACTACAACTCAACCCTCGGAACCAGTTTTCCCAATTCGATTTATGAGCACTCGAATTTGTTGCACGCCTCACACTCCCTTACACCAAACCTATCTACAGCCAGCCAGTCAACCAACCAGGCAGCCAACCTGGCTGGCGTTGTGTAAAACAACTCGAAAAAAAATACTAAGCAATGTCAGCCTAGGCAACCTGAACGACCGGTTTGGTCTTGCCGTTTGTTTATTGCCACCTTTGCGTTGTGGCAGTGTACTTCGTGTTTCACTCGAGCTGCGGCTACCTGGTTTTACGGTTCATCAATCAGCGCGATATTTGAAGACTAGACGACGCAACGCTGCGTCTGTGTCAAGTTGGAATTTATCGGTCGACGACGTTCAAAACAAAAAAGAAGCGATTATTGGCATAAGATTGCGCACGTGAATTTGGCGAAGCTCGAAAGCGTCGGCATTTCGTTATTTACTCAAATTTCGCTACAAAAAAAAAACAAACTCAATGGCTTCATAACGAATCTGAGGATAATGTGTGGTTTTAAAAATTGTAAAAATTCCTTTTGTGAATTTGATTAACAAAAGAATAAATAAAAAACAAAAATAGTTTCTGTGATTTTATGTGCTTTTAACTAAGAGAGGAATAAATTAAAAAAAAAAAGAGTTTTGTAGTTATGCGAAGTATTATTTGACCCTGTCGGCAGTATTGGTGGAGAGTGTTTACGGAAATTTGTGACATAAATACTACATACTTAAATAAAAAAAGAAATATTACTAGAACCAAAAAGTAAATAAATAAAAAATGGATATAAAAACTACGCCACCACCCTCATTAATCAACAGCCGTTCCACCGCAACGCCACCAGTCAAAAACAGCGCCACGTCATCAGCACCCGCCTCGCCTGTTGCCACCTCTACGGGTGCCGTGATGAACAGTGTCAGCGCTCTTAGCGGCATCTCCAGCGTGCAAAAGCAGACATTTCAAAATATTTTCGAGAAACTTGTTTCCAATAATGGCGAGGGTGGCAAATTTCCGCCGAAACAACTGGAAAATATTCGTCATTTGTTGGAAAATGTGCGCGATTCAAAGCATCTGCAGCTGATTGTGGAAAAGTTCAAGAATTTGGAGCAATTCGATCAAAATTTTTTGAGCGGTAGCAATAATAACTCGGTCATTTCAGAAGGTATTAAAATGTTTTTTTTTTTGTTTTTTTCGTAAAATTAATATGTTTGTATATTTTTGTAATACCGCCGGTTTCACAGTCGCAATTATAGTCTGTTCTGCTGTTCGTTATCGTTCAAAATTTTATTTCCAGTTAAAGTAAATTTTACTTTTATGTATATATGATGGTATTACTATACTGCCTACAGTATTAGGGCATAATATTTAGTAAATCTGCGTTTTTAGTTTTTGTACCAGGTAGTCAAAGGACTATAAATTATTATATATTTCCAAAGTTTGCACAAAATATGGATATATGAGTATCAATTAGAAGAAAATTTCAAAGCAAAATATTAATTAGAACTTTTGTTTTCAATTATCCTTTTGGAACATGTTCAAAATGTCCTTTAAAATTATTATCCTTCAAGATTGCATGCATTTTGAAGAATTTTAATTTAAATCCTATTAATATATATAAGGATATTGAAGGATGAAATTGCAAAGGATATTTTAGTTTAATAAATTTTTTCGATGTCCTTGGGAAGAAGCCTGCCGTTCTATTAAATATGTAAAGATGCAGATTTACTATAAATGCGCTAAAATATGGGACACATATCGAATTTTTCGCATTTCCAAAGCTTGCATGGCCTATTCATTCAAGTTATTAATAAAAAATTTTTTTCATATATTCTTGGGACAGTCTAGTGTACATGCTCGTAATTAGGATTTAAAGGACAATTCTCATTCGCCCCAAAATATCTATTTATAAAAAAATCCCAATTGCTCGATTAGTGCTTAATTGACTGCTAGTGAATGCATTTTTTCATGTTGTATATGTTTAAATTTGACTTCTGGTCCTCTTTCACAGCTGATATTTATTCCATCAGGCATGGAAAATTGAATTTTAAAATCTGCGGAAAAACGTTACCTAAAAATAGATAAATGAATCCCAAAAGTATAAATGTATTTTTATAAGTATATATGAACGTCTGAACTCACATAAAAAAAATGGCTATAAAAAGAATCTCTCCGAACATTTCGAGACAAAACTATATTTTCGAAAAGGCGAATCATTTTCCTCCGAGTTCTTCGATCTGATGTTTTAAAAAGAAGTTTTTATGGCGTTTAAACTACAGTTACGTTATTTTGACCACCATTTTGTATCAATTGTTATGCCCCTGCACAAGGGAGGGAGGCCATTGGAAAATTTACCCACAAAAGAAAATGCGTTGAAGTGTGAATAAAAATACGAACTGATTTCCTGAAAAGTTGGTTGACTACCTCCCAAACTTACCTAAAATTGTGTATCTGTACCGAATGTATTTTCACAGTAAATAGGGGTACAATTGCACCAACTTTTCCATCACTGGAAGCAGCTGACTGTGTGCGACAACCAAAAATCGGTAGCTCAATTAAAAAGTTAATTGACTCAATTAAATTTCTTTCCAAACTTAATATTATTCGTAATATTTTTATTGAGCTTTGTACCACGATTGTTTATTAGGAAAAATTGAAAAAGCAACAAAGTCTAAGCGGTAGAAGTTATAGCACTATTTCGGAGATCACCACATCTCCTCATCAGACTTCTTTTTTCTGCAATAGAGTCGGACTAGAGATGTAAGCAAAAAATGCTTATTTTCTTCCAGTAGGATACAATAAATGTTTTTTTTACTTAATATTTCTGATTCTACTAATATTAGTGAGCACCCTGATTAAGTTTTTGTTATAACTATTTTCAAATAGTGGGACGCTTAAACTGTTGTTATAAATTGTAATATTCGTAACCGGACGATATCTATAATACAAACGCAATAACTTAACTCTTTCTTTCTTTAATCACGGCAGAACATCGGCGTATACAATCGTATCGCCCTTGCCTTGAGTATTGACCCTCTAACGCAATATTTTTTGGCGGGATAAAATTTCAATTTTTTTAATCTTCGTTCCCAGCCGAAGATATGTTTCATTTAAAGAACTTCTAATATACACACCTTGTTTTATTTAATTCTTACAATCCTTTTCCAACAGTTTTTTTGGGTCACTCGAGACCCCATTCGACTACTTGTGTGATTTTATTTATGCCCCCCATTAAGGGTTAACACTACGTGGCTCCTTAGAGACCGTTAAGGTCCATAGCGTTAGCAAATAAACTACGGCCACATTAAACAGCTAATCACTGAGTATCAGGAGTAATATTGAAGAACATCGCAGCCCTTCAAACTTTAATATTTTGTTGTACTCTAATTTTTTGCCGGCTTCCAACTAAGGCAAAATGCCTGTTTCTAGAAACCTATTCTGGGTCTGCTAAGGACAGGACAAGAACTCTGGCGTCCTCTCTGTAGAGGGATATGAGAAACATCATAAGCTTGATAAGTATCATACGCTCACCACATAATCCTAGACACTTTGCAACTTTGTGTTTTGGCCAGATCATGCCAAGTCGAGCTGCTGTTTATTCGCTGGCAGGGAAATATGCACTGCACCGCTCGTTGTGACGCGGAACTTAAATGAGTATACAAAGGAAATATTCTGATTCGACTGAGAGGGGGAGAGAGAGAGCAGACATTCCTTAATCAAGATAGAGCGCCCCTCCAACGTACTTAAGGCCCCGATAGCCGATTGGTTCTCAGAATAAATAAATGCTCCGTATCTGTCATCGCACTCCCGAGAAGTGACTCCATCGCCTCCATAATAGCAGCCATTTCCTCTTACAGCAGGCTGGAAGCCTTGAACTTAGTACTGATGGAAAGCTCTCGACAGAAGACACCATCACCAACCCTATCATCCTGTTTCTATCCGTCCGTGAAAAAGTTCACTGCTCCTCCTCTCCTGAAGTTCCGCCCGCTCCTAGGAGCCACCTTGGTGGCGCTGAAATCCATGCGATCAGGGATGAAAACGAAGCCCCCTATAACTCCAGAGTGTCCAGTCCTTAAGTCGGCCAACCAATCGATTTTCCTGAGTCTTGACGCCTTCTCTTTCCAAAGGCCAATGATGGCTTCCTTGCCCTTTCTTCGATGTTTGGCATCCACGATAACTTTCTGTCACGGATGAAGCCCAAGTACTTAATGTCATTATATGTCAAAGAGCAAGTAGCGAAACACATAACTAAACAAATTTATAGTCCACGTAAGTACGGCTAAAATTTAGTCAATTTTGATGGCCTTCCAAATGAATTTGCGCTTTCCTTTTTAATGTGACACGTTTTACCAAGAGCATTAAAATCTACTCATAAATACATTTTCATTTTCATTGTCCACTTTGTGTAGGCAATAAAGCATTCAACATAAATAAACAAATTGCAATACCAATAAATAGTATTAGTAACCGTAAAGTTCCTCTGATTTAATTAAAGCAAATGTGTAGTGAACACGCTCACGCTCAAAGCTAATGTACAAACTGGCAAATAAAATTTTTTAGTCCTATACACATTAAACGCACGCTTGCAACCCTAATTGAATACATGTTGCGGGCTAAAGCGACAAAAAAAATTTAAAATTATTGCAAATAAATTTTGTTCGCAGTTATGTTGCACTCTATGTACTCGTATTTCGAAATTATGCCGCTCACTTACACTCCATATAGGCCTTCGCGCTTAGTATACATCAATGCGTTCTAAACTTTTGTTACCAACTGAAATGGTATGAGTATAAATATTTATGTACATACATACATAAATATATTGGCTTTATTTTTATAGCCATGAGCCAGCTGCAATGCCTGGCCGCTATATCTCACCGTCACTTATTTACCAACAATTTAGGTCAACAATTAACAATTTGAGCACGCGCCGCATAATGTGCACAAATCCGTACGCGCATACACACACTCACAGAAAAGCCTGGCAGTGTGTTTGTGTATGCACAGATCTCTAAAGTTATGCACTTTTGTATCCCTATAGATATGCAATTACTAGGTTTGACACTAGTCCATTTGTAACCATGACAGGACCTTACTAAAGATGATGTTTTCGCATGCATTAAACGAAGATCGCTTAACCAAATTTTTAGTAATCGATTTCTAGAGATTTTTAAATTCTGCGCCGCCTCTGGCAGATGGAGTTCATGAGAAATAAACTCAGATATTTGCGATAGCCTCTCGAGAGGCGACCTCAAAAAAACAAATTTTTGGGATTTGGGTACTACTAGTTGTTCGCGCACCCGTACTTAATCGGCTTTGTTATCTTACGAGTGTTATATCATGTCAAAGTCTGGAGGCATCACGGGCTCATTAGTTCAGCAATTTTTGACTCACCAAGGTTCAACAAGGGATATGCTAAATCCCAACAAATCTTACTTAACTTGCAGCTCATTTCATTTTTTAAATTATAAGACTGAGTGGAAGATCGACCTATCTCGGCAGCCAGTTCGAAAACGCTCTATCTCCGCCATATAGAGCGTTCTGCGACCAAATTCCCAGATAAGGGGGTTTTCAATCAAATTCTGAAATAGCGCCTTCTTGAAAAGTTGTATGAGATAGGGCGTTTTCGAACTGGCTGCCGCGATAGGTCGATCTTCCACTCGGCAGTCGATATTTGGACACATCGATTTTATATCCAATTACCCAACATTCTTAGGTCACTAGACTACACGCCCTTCAAATCTGAGAATATATTCTTAACATGTATTCCATTTTGGAAGCTATACAAGAAGCTGCACTTTTGGCTTATCGCCTCTTTTTTTCTCTGCCTTCAGTAATTACATAGCTATATACTCAGGTAAGTAGCTGTGAGGTCACTGAAAACACTCGACAATGATGCCGATAGAATGCAGTCAAGTCTTTAACAAGTTATTACAAAATTAGAAACCCTCATAGTGTGCGTCCCAAGTCCCGAACTTGCGCGGAAAAAATGTCCCTTTACTACGTCAACTCCTCTCACTCCCTACCGATATTAACCAGCAGTTCATAATTTAAATCACACTTCTTGGAGAGGGAAAATAAAATATGGTCGACGGAACACACTTGAAGGACGACTCGACAAACCTAGCCCAGCTCCGGTAATGAAAGGTCTTGCGTACTCATTTATCTAGATTCCATACTTAATAAACATGCTCAGGCAATTGACCGGTATTATAATCGGTCACTGCTTTAGTTATAGGACGGCATGGTAGTACTTAAATAGAATGAGCCTGACGGCCAATGACTTCGTATTGATGATTAAATTGAAAATATACATAGAGCACTTTCTCTGTCACCGTACTGCTCTTGCGGGCTTTAGAAGACTCTTGGTTCATAATTCTTTTTTTTTAATGTGTAGCGGACCAAAATGCAGCTGTGTTCTGTTTTAGATGAGTGTAAGGGAACTAGACGAGCTCCTCAAACGTTATCACAACAGACCCACGGGACTGCCACTTCAAACTAACCTAGCCTATCCTTCCAATGTAGTCTTACTAATATTGTAGATAGTCTTTTTGATAAATTTCAGTCAATTCTGGCTAAGATAGAGTAGATAGTTCATAAGACTAATGAAAGACAAATGGCAAGATAGTTGGAAACACGGAAACACTTTTGTTATTTTAGCACAAAAGTCTTAGAAAAAAAGCTCTTTCATTCACCACTTGAGGTGAAAATCTAATCTCTAATCTCTCCAACAGTCGCAATGGCCGAGTGAACAAAGCAAAAGAGAGCTTTCGAAAGATTCGAGTTCGAGTCCCTGCCAGCGGCTTTTTTTTCTTACATTTCTCTACTTATTTTCTTTTTAATAAAATTTTCTTTGAAATTTTAGATTTTTTTTTTGTAAAAAAAATACATACATATTTTTTAATTTAATTTAGTTTTCCGAATATTATTATGTTTTAGTTCTTTTTAAATTTTTTTAAATTTAATTTTTCTTAACTTTCAGATGTTATTCTTAAAAAAAAATATTTTTTTTAATTTCATTTAATTTTTAGGAGCCCTTTTGAACTTTAACTTTCAATTTTCAAGATTTGATTGTTTAGAAAAAAATATTTTTTAAAATTTAATTCAATTTTTAAAACTTATTTCACTGCTTTCTCCTTCTTTTAATTTACTTTGCTTTTCGTTTTTTTTTTAAGAATTTTCTTTTAATTTGTAGAATTTGTTTTACAAAAAAAAAAAAATATTTTATTTTTAATTTTTAAGTATCTACTGTATTGTGATTTATGTTTTTCTTTTTCTAATTTAATTTTCAGATATGTATGTATATATAATTACATTTTTTATTGCATTTATTTTTTAGAAATATATTTTATTAATTTTTGCTTTATTTTCATTTTATTTTTTTTTAATTTCTTTAATTTAAATGTCATTGTATTAGTTTCTATTGTTTTAATAAGAAAAAATATATATTTTTTAAACTTTATTTATTAAAAAAAAAACTTTTTGCTAAAATGCGTAAGGCTAAGACTTCCTCGTTAGCTGATCTTTCAATAACTCCTTCGAAAGACAGTAAAGAGCTTTTAAGATAGTTGCCAGAATTGACTTTTGTCTTTCGAAAAACTGTGCGGATTGAAAGGCAGTTGCCAGAATTGCCCTGTTACTACATTGAAATAAGGTTCTGCTTTCCCCAAAAAAAAAATATTCTTAAGGAGGGATCGCACGATTTGTGCATTTGTGGGAATGAGTTTAGCTCAATATCAACTTTCCAAACTACATGACTCTGTAACGGTGAAAATATAAAAATCTGTGCAAATATACAAATCGTGTGATCCCTACTTTAGATAAGGTGTTTTGTTACTCGGAACAACTAACCCAAATTATACTAATTTTTATCATTGTCCATTCTGGATGTGAATGCTCAATGATGAATTCATTGCTTGCGTAGGAAATTGCACCAGATTCAGCTTTGCCTAAACTTCTTTCGCTGCAGCGCAAAGAGGTTGGTTCCGAATTGGTGGCATACGTAAATTCAAAATTTGTATACCACTTTAAGGTTTCCGACTGGGTGGGAAGATGATCTCGTTTAGAACGAATTTGCCTCAACACTTTACAAGGGATGCGTTTCAAAATTCTTTTCAAGTTTAATCAGTAAAAATACAAGATTTTATTAAACACTAGTTGAAGATTACCCAACGAGTATGTATTGTGAAATCAGTCCTCACACGCGTCCGCCTTAAACTTTCACTGCTGGGCTGCATCCAACGACAGCAGTGACACAGCAACGTCCGGCGGCCGCCATATTGCTTTTTCGTGACTTCCCAAACTGCGCCTGCTACCTGTCATGACAAATTGTCATAAAAGTGATTTTTGGTTTTTGATAAAAGTGCAACAGTCAGCCACTAACTAATTTCGCTATCCTGCAATTTTATCCCACTCCCCAAAAAAATGTTTGCATGCATTTTCCGCAGCACATTTAGTGACATTCGTGTGGCGATTTGCAGTTCGGCGCACGAAACGATTGGTAATTACCGTGTTTACCTCGTTAAAAACAAACATGTCGCCAATAAATGACATCCACCTCCACCCATTGCGAAGTGAGTTAGTTTGAATATAAACTATGCATACATACATATGTACATAGGTGTAAGTGCATATCTATGTATATAACTATGAGTGAGTGATTCATTTGAGATGGTTAAGAGGAGAGTACGCAACCGTTGTGCTGGTGGTGTTGGGGTACACTTTTAATGCTATTAAAAATTGCTTACAAATTTATGACAGGCTCGTGCGCTTAATTGCATTCATTATTTTAATTGTGTAATTCCGATTTTTTAATTTAATGGAAATTGTATTCAAGTGACTTTCACTGGCTTGTAAGTTGGCCAAGTCTGCATAAGAATGCACATACTAGTATGTAAATAAGTATTAGTATTAAATTAGGTTTGCGCGAATGTGAGATAATGGTATAATAGAATGTAGAATACTAACTCTGCCTAATGTCCTTATTTTTTATGTATAACAATTGTAGATTAGGTTACAATTAAGTCCATTTTCAAATTGAAAATAATTTATAGGAATAGTTTTAATTAAGGAAATGGATACATATGTATATCGAGCCCTAACCGCCAAAATAACGTAAGCGACATTTTTTTCAAAGTTTTCTTTTTGATGCAGAAATATTCCTAGAGCTTCTAGATACATTTCTGCATCAAAAAGAAAATTTTGAAAAAAATGTCGCTAACGTTATTTTGGCGGTTAGAGCTCGATATAACGACAATAATAAGCAGAAGGGCCAAAAAAATGTGTTGCATCAACTGAAATCGATAATTTTAAGATGAGATGATGTCAATCGATATTTCGGTAACCAAAAAAATATTTTATTTTTTTTTAATTCTATCACAAAATTCATAAAAAAAACGTAGTCCAATTCAAAAGTTAAACATTTGTTTAATAGTGTAATTAACCCTGCTGTTAGATCAGAAAAAAACTTACGATTCTAACGGTAATTAACCATTTGGGACATACTGTAATTTTCATACAAAATAACAATTTTATCGTACACTAAGTACATCCATTGCCGAGCGAATGTGAATATCTTTCACAGGATTTTATTTTTGTAGAATTTTTGTAACATAAATATCAACTAAAAAATGGATGTTATATGCACATATATGCATGTCTATTTATTTTCTTTACTTTACTTTATAACAAAGACTAGCAAATGCGCGGCGTGCTTCACTGCTTCACTTTATGTTATCGATTTAATTACATAAATTTTTTCAAAACACTGGCAACCCTCCTCCAAACATTTTCGGCAGTAAACTTTTCTAAACCTCTTCAGTTTGATAGCCGTATTGTAATATTTCATTATCAATTTAATTAAATACGAAATTTAAAACAGGTGGCAACCCTCCCCAAAAATATTTTCGGCAGTAAACTTTCCTAAACCTCTTCAGTTAGATACCCATATTGCAATATGCAATACTCGGAACCGCACATCACTAGTATATATTTCTAGTGCTATGATAGAATTCATTCCTCTATCTATTGGCATAGAAGAAAACAAATAAGGGAACGCTAACGAGAAACGTATTGCTGAATTCACTACCTTCGATAGCCAGCTTCAACGGATGCAACACCGTCATCGCCGCTTGTGTTTATTGTCTAAAAGTTTGGAGAAATGTTGAAGAATTCATTGACCAAATATGATTAAGTGAAATTTTAACAGTTAATTTAGTTTCGTGGATCAGCGAATTTTCCCTTATCTTCGAAACTTTCTCAGCGAATGGTCTTCACTTAGGCTAAAAACATACTGGAGCGGCGATCAAAGAGTGAAGAGCAAAGCGTACACACCATTAGCGCACACAAGGGGTGGGTTTGGGGTTTTATATGAATTTTTCGTTTTTCTTAAGAGTTCAGATAATTTTTTCGGTATTCGAAATATTAAAAAAATGTGGCAATCGTGAAAAATCACCATCTCTATCGAAAACCAGAAACCAGAAATCGAAAAAATTAACATTAAAGTGTAAAAATTTCTTGGAATCAATAAATTTATTTTTACTGACTCTTTTTTAAAATTTTTTATTAGGTACCTTTGAAAGTTGAGCTCATCTTGAGTTTATAGAACTTTTTATTAAACAAGTAGTTTTTAAGGAAAGAACACAATCGACTTCAATTCTCATATACAAATTTAGGTGTACCGTTAATTTCTTCATGATCCAATCATCGGATCTAAACCAAATTACGGGACGACCCTTGAGGTGTCATCTTTCCAATAAAAAAAGAATTATTGAAATCGGTTCACGTGGTGCAAAGTTATGTATTCCGATGAATTGATAACCTCCCCTTTTTTGAAGTCAGTTAAAAATGTTTGAGTTCTGTTAATCTTATGTAAATAAAGTGCAGTTTATGAATTTTAAACCGTTTATTTATTTATTACATACTGTACATAAAACTTGCATAAATGTATTTCAAAGAGCGTATTATCTTGAAGCGAATTTTCAGTATACTCCGGTGATATATCTTCTAAAATATAAAACCCCCCCTAAAATATATTCCTGGGTGCGCCCCTGGTACACACATGTTTGTAATTGAAGCTTTGCTCTATGCTAGCTCTTTGCTTTGCTCTCCGCTCCACTATGTTTTTACCCTTAGGGTCACTTTCTAGATAAGAAGTATTAGCCCGCACATCATGTCAAAATGTTCCTAGAAAAGAAATACTCATTTTGACAACATTTCTTTGCTTATATCTTGATTAAAAACATTTTTAATATTCTGTAAACAGAATCGTGGCATTTTGCACTGACGCTGACATTAAAATCTCTATCTCTTTCTAGTTTCAGTTATTCGATGTTGTGGACCCTAATTTTTTACTCAAAATGCATTTTGTTGTACTTAAAATGAAAAACTTTCTATTAGATTACACATTTTTTCTATTAATACGAGTGCACATTTTTTGGGCTGACTTTACAACTTTGTGATTAATTTTTTTATTTACTTCACTTTTCAGACGCCGATATCAACTTAAAGGATACCTCCCGCAAATTCGGCACAGGCGGTCAAACTCTTACCCCTCGACATACTATTGATGCCATTTTGGGTCTAAAGAATCGCAATGAAGGCGGTGAAGGTAAGTTTAAATTTTTTTTTGAACCAGGTGTCAGCTATTGATGCTATTAATTTTATAGTTTTTTATTATTTTTATAATTTTCTGGAACCATGATATAGATCGTCAGATTGTGAAAATCCATACACGAGTAGAATATATTTTGAATTGATTAGTTTTCGGTTGATAGATTGTAATTGAAATACATAAGTTACTGCTGTAATATTGATCTGCATATGTTGAACTTTGAATTCAAGATGAAATATCTATTTTTGTACTTTTTTCATTACGCATTTGCAAGGTCCATTTCTAAAACACTGGGATATTTTGTCTAATTTTGATTGCATCTTTCCTAACAAAACCCCAAATTTTGATGATTTATCTTGTTGTGAACTGTTTGAGAAATACATATGTACATATATATCCATTTTAAAAGATATATTCAAAATTCATTTGAAGCTTTGGATATTTGTAACTCCGATGCTTTTCCAAATGTTCATCAAGTCCTTAGAGTCATATGTGTTTTACCTTATACGACTGCCGCGAATGAAAAAACATTTGCGCCGCCTAAAAGCTTATTTGAGATCAACTACGAGAGAAGATCGTCTCAATTTTCATCGCAATCTCAATGTTAATGTTGACTCTGCGAATTGCAGTATTGAAAGCAGAATAATTTAGTAAACAACCTGTTCGAGACTTTTCTTTGAGTTGTCGTGAATTAAAACCCAACTACAAGCATTTAAAAAATATAAAAAATAAGGCATCCATTCAAACAAAAAACATTCAAATAACCACCCAGTGGCTTTCTACAGAACAAAACGCCAACAATTTTCGCATATTGCAAAAGAAAGTGTGACAATAAAAAAAAATGTTTACACAAATAAATTTATTTGGAGTTAGTCAATCTAAAAACCATCTGTTCTACAAGGGCGATTTCATGCTCGGCGACATCACCGTCAGACACCAATCAAAATTGCATTATAATCCATTTAAATCGTCTACTAAT
This sequence comes from Rhagoletis pomonella, assembly GCF_013731165.1. NCBI lineage: Eukaryota > Metazoa > Arthropoda > Insecta > Diptera > Tephritidae > Rhagoletis > Rhagoletis pomonella. The sequence goes on along the minus strand of NW_023460395.1, from coordinate 22,001 downwards.
CCCCGGATTAAAAGCAAAAAAAAAAGAGTACCAAAAGCGCACAAAACACACCCACGCAAAAAAGCATTAAAACTTTCAAGAAAACAAAGTAAATTTGCAAAGTGTGAAAAGTATAGCAAAACGCCAGCAAACGCCCACTCGCGTGAATTTGTGAAAATGTATAGTAAATAAAACAAATGCGCACGAAGGATAATGAAATCGGCTTAATCCTTTTACGAAATCACGAAATCAGCTAAAGTTGGCATCGACGAACGCTTTCGCTGGCGCTCGTTATCAGTTGTCGTGCATCTAAATCTGCTAAATTGCATTCCAAACCGAAAAGCGAAGGTGGTAAAGGATGACGCTGATTGTGTTGGAAAGCTAATGCTTAAGTGTAGATACGGAAGAGGCATACAAACAAAGTGGCTGTACATCTACATGCTTGCATATAAAATTGGTTAGATGTAGCTACTTACATAGATATATATGTACCCCATTATGCCGCTTGAAATAGCATTAATTTTAAGTCAGTTTCTTTTGTACACGAAAACAAGTGTTAATGTGATTTCGCGATTAAGATATTACAAATTGTTAGTCTGCATAATTTCTTAACTCCACGGAGAACTCTTAGTGCAGAATAACTGTTCAATGGATTTAAAAATTAAGAATTAAAAACTTGATTGCTTATTTATTTATATTTTTGTTTAAATATTTTTGTGCCTAAACGATCATTCTGGTTTCATATCGATACAGATATACAGCAAATAATAATGTTTGCCAGTTATAGTTGCTAAGCAAAGTGCAAAAATTTAAAACAACAGAAAAATACAATTAGAGCCAATTTTCCCTACAAGGGTTACATATTACTGAGGCGTATTCCAAAAGTCGTCAACCTAAAAATTTAAAAAGTGGTTTGGTAATATAGAGATCACAAAATTCCCTTGACCATTGACATGGTGTGTATTAAAGCGTAACCTGCAGAAAAAATTATCAAATGTTAAAAATATCCCACTTTTAGTTAAACTTTTGCTGGATTTCGATAAAATATGTATATAACTTTTAGTTCAGTACAAAAAGCTACCTTAAAACTAGTTGAAAAGTAAAGCCGGAGTCATGTAGACGTAATCGGGAGTTTGTTTTCTTTAAACAAGTTTCAATTTAAATATCCTCATAAAAATTTTACTTTGAACACACAATTTTTTCTGCACTTCCCAAATACTTTTTCCAAGTCAGGACAAGTAAGGATTGAAATTTTATGTTATCATTTTGAGGTTACGTCTGACAGAATTGAATATGGGATCATCTACAGCAGAATATGTAAACAAATATGTAATGTTAAATAAAGTAAGTAAAAAATAAAAAAAATAAATGTTTTTCTTTTTGATATTTTATGTCCAAAAGTAGTTTGTTACAAGTTAGTTGACATCTCATGCAGAGGTAACCAGCGTTGACTATTTCGCAGCCATCGCCATGGAAATATAGTTAGCTCTCCCCAAGGAAAGTATACAGAGAATAGCTCCTTCCTAATCAGCTTACAGTTAGACACATTTCCTGCAGGTTAGTTTAGGGCTCACTTAGACATTTAATTAGATTGTTTAATTAGATTGGATGACAGCTGCATTTGCCCATCCGGCCTTGAAGGAAATGAGCCGGTGGAACATCTTTTCAGCCTCTGCCTCGCCTTGAAAGAATTAGATATGAGGCATTTAGCCCAAATGTGTTGAGAGACGAACACCTGAGCTCTTTGACACTCGACAATCTGCTTAAGTTTATTCGTAAATCATGCAGATTTAAGTGCGGTTAAAAGGGTCAAAACAATGGACGGCATGTAGTCTGAGTGCTGTTTTCAGCACGCGTTGTTTTGCGCCTGGTTCGGACAAAAAAAAACCTGACCTAAAAATCAGCAAAAATGTTAAGCACGAAAATGGAGCAAGATGACTACCTTAAGATACATCGGGCGTAGCTTAGGTTGGGTTAGGTTCTATCGGCAGACCCGAGAGGATCTCTATTAGGCATTTAATTAGACCAGTTTTCGCGCAGCGGTTGAAATTCAACCTTTTAAGTTAAGGGAGTTGGGGTGGGCTGAGCTGAGCCAAATTGGGTTTAGTTGAGTTGATTAAAGTGAATTAAGGGGAAATGCATTGAACAACATAACAGAATATAACCTAACATAACATAACACAACACAATACAATACAACACAATACGATACAAAACGATACAGCATAACTTAAAATAACATAACACAACAACATTACATAATATAACACAACATAAAATAACATTACATTACATAACATAACATAATATGGCATAACATAACATACCACAACCACAACGCAAAACAACACATCACAACACAACACAATTTAACACCATACATTACAACGGAATAAAACACAACACAACACAAAACAACAACAAAATACAATACAATACAACACAACATAATACAATACAACAAAATACAACACCACATGATATGTCATCCTTCAATTTTATCATTTTCTTTTTCTCTTTTTTTTGTCCCTATCTTTGTTTCTGCCGTTTTTTTGTATTTTCGTCTTTTCGTTTTTATATTTATCACTTCCTTGACTTTAATTCAGATCAGATTCAGATATTTAGCAAATTTGCTACGCTCATAGCAAATATTCAAATGCGGGGCACTATACGGCTTATATGTATCCTCAGGTATTTGTATGGATGGAAGAATTCATCTTAAAAATCTTTGTATTTGTTTCACTTAGAAATTTGTGACTTCCTTATCATATTTTTCTACTGTACGTGCACTTTTCATCACCTTCTTGACCTTTATTCAATATCCTGTTGGCTTCCTTTCGGTGCCGCTTTGTATTTGTACTTGTATTGTGGGAAACATGTTAATGTTGAAATAATAGTTGCAAGTGCTATGTAATCACTGCTAAAGTTGTCGGAATATTTATGATTTATTGCCATTTGAGAAAAATATTTAGAAATGAGGCCATGCAAACCAAAGCAGTATTTCGTTTGTTAGTTTTAAAAGTTGTTTATTTCTCCTGCAAAATTTCTTATTTGCTAAGTAAGGTATTTTCCATTGATGGGGACGTTGCGTAACGTTGACACATTATTGAGTATAAACGCAACTTAAGGCAGTCGCTTTCACTGCCGGAACAAAGTATCGGCACAGCAAATTTTTCACAATATATGCAACAATTTTCGCCAATTTGTTAGAACAATATGGTTCTTTCCGCAACAAAAAACATAAAAATATAATTCCTAAACTTTGGGCAAAACTCGCAAAAATTCAGCAAACTTTCAACTTTTTAATAAGATTTTTTAAAATTATTTGAGTATGCAGATTTGTAGCCCAATCAATTTTATTATAATAAAGTACAAATTTTAGGTAGCTAGGAATTACCGTTGATTTTTGGCAATTTTTTTCACGTAGTCTCTTCCATACAAACATTTTTTTTTCGAAAATACTTTGTATGGAAACAAGTAATTTTTAGCGAAAAAAAACCGACTTCAATTCTCTTATAAAAAAATATATATATCGGATCTAAACCGGACCACCTCTGAGACATTACCTTTCCGATGCAAAAAGAATTAAATATCGGAATCGGTTGACGTGGTCCAAAATTATGCGGTAACATACATAAAAAAAAATGCAAAACACCTTTAACAAAAAAAATCTTCGATTTTTGACTAGCTCCGAGCTTACATTTTTTGTACTAGAATTTAATGGGCTGCGAAGCTGCATACTCACAAAAAATCGAAAAAATCTGATTAAAAAGTTGAAAATTTGCTGAATTTTCGCGAGTTTTGCACAAAGTTTAGGAGTTATATTGTTATGTTTTTTGTTACAGAATGAACCATATTTTTATATAAAATTTGCGGAAAAATATTAGAATACAAATTTTTCCATATAGTACTGTGAAAAATGTGCTAGCCAATACTTTGTTCCGGCAGTGTATGTATCTATATTTGTGCATGCAAAACCACCGACAACTACGTATATATGTATGTGTGTATATGAAATTGTCATGACACACGCCCAGTAAACAGACTGAACAAATGCCTCGAACATTTAATTAAAATCTTTGATTGTCTTTAGTAGATGGTTTCGTCCTTTGTGCAATTAAGTAACGTGATTCATGACGAGAATGACAGTAATAAAATCAAATTAATGACATGACGCGGTGACAATTACAAATGTGTGTGCAAACAAATCTATACGTACTATTACCGGTATATGATACATGTGTATGTATGTACGTACATATACATACAAAGGTGGGCAACAAATTAGAGCCAATATTTCCTGCCATGTTTTTCACCGTAAGCTATTTGCTCTTAGGTAATGGGGGCTTTCCTTGTTATAAGTTAACTATATTTTATAGGTTCCCCAGAACCTCTAGAAAATGCCAGAAAATGCAACGGTGGGGATAAATAAAAAGTCCTGTAGTATTAAAAGATGGTTAAATAAACAATTGTGTAATGTTATTCGAAGTCTCCCGAAGAGAACCAGAGTTTTCCTATCGAAAAATATTGATTTTCTATAATTCTATACCATTCTTACGAAAAGTTGGCTTTTTGTCATGGACACACATGGACAACTTTGATTTCAAAATAACAACATGGGAGTATATATTTTTGGGTAACGAACAATCCCTGTGGGGTATGTAATGCGCACACATATATACATATGTTCGTATGTGACTATATCTATATGCCATTGACAACATAATTAGGGTTTTTATATGAATAATTATATTCGGAGGTCATAGGTTCAATTAAAGTGGTCAATTGTTTTTGTAATATTGAAATTCTCTGCCCTTGACTGCAATGTGTGAACACAATATTTAATTATCTTAACCATAACTTGGTTATTCAATCAATGTCATTAATTAGTATGTATTTATGAGCAGATAATTATTGTAATTATTATTTTATTTATTTTTTTGTTAATTACCATATTTCCCAAAAATAAGTAGACATTATTTAATGGCGGAGTTAACAAATACGTCTGTGTGTGGGTATTATGGAAATGCCTATGTATTCCACGAAACACCACATACATATGTATGTATGTAGCTTTGTACATACTTACATTTCTATTTATATATTCATACACATGTAACCTTCGATGCACAAGAAAAGCTTTAAATAAATTATGTTTTAATTACGTCGATAATAAGCCACGATATTATACAAAAGTAAACAAAAAAAATCAATAACAACACCTTCCAACCAATTACGGCGCGCGTTGCTTTTACCGTTTACATACTACATACCTACACATATATTTAATGCGTGAAGGCTCTGACTCCGCCACAGACTTGCCATTGTGTAACTAAATTTATTTGATTTTAATTTTTTGATTTCCTTTTTTTTTTTTGCAAACCTCTATGTAGATCCTAAAACCAATTAAGCGCAACGCAATACAAATATAAAAATCAATTAAAAATGGCTACTGTAGGCGTGCGTGAGTGTACATACCTGCGTGTGTGTGTATACCACCTGTATACCCGCGTATTTGTTCATCGAACAGAGTAGCAGCTGGAAAGTCACTCACTCACATCACTTAGCTGCTGCTGTTGCCGTCAAATAAATTTAAGCGGCTAGTAGGCGTTACTAGTTGTCACAATAATTGAATGGCTGGCTGGCTGGCTGGCCGGCAGCGAGTATAGAGACACAAAATTAATCGAATTACTTGCAAATTTAATGAGTCAATAAAACTGCAAAAACATTAAGTGGCAATACAACAAAAATAAAACAAGAAACACTACCATAATGCAAGCATTTCAATAGACTCGACGGTAAAGCACACATACATAGATACATACATATATGGATATGTGGTACACTGCGTATGAGTATTACAAAATGTTAAACCTGACAGTTTAATCCAAATAAAAGTAGATGTCGATAGTCCGTATGGCAAAAAAGAGTGCATTTAGGAAAAACGCAAACTCATTTACACTCACGCGCAGTCAAAATTGCATTTATAAATCATCCCTTTAATGGCATTCTTACATAGCTACATGCATACATACAGTGACTCAAACAAATGACCAAGCGTTTTTTTTTTTAAATATTCGTAAAATTTTTCCAGCTAATTTTTTTCTGTTATTTTTATATAAAAATATCGTCTAATTTTTTACCAAAACCGTGTAAATCACAGTTTCAAACTTTAAGAAAATTCAACAAATTTTCATCAAAATTTCAACCTTTTATTCTGAATGTTTAGAAAATTTTTGGGTATGCAGCTTTATAGCCCATACAATTTTAGTAGTGTAAGTTTCAAACTGCCAAAAAATTGCGCTGATTTTTAAGATTTTTTTTTTAGGCTACTTTTTCGGGTTTTTTAATACAAAAAGCGCAATTTGTTGCTGACGGTCTCCCGCGTTTTATTTCATAAGAAATTCATACTTATACTGCATACCCAAAAATTTTCTTAAAATTCAGAATAAAAAGTTTGATGAAAATCTGATGAATTTTGCTAAATTTTGTATAAAGAATCGGTAACAAAGTTCGCGGCGAGTAAATTTTTGACAACTAGGAGGTGAATAAAATTTCAGTAGCAAATGAGGCTAGTGAAATTTTTGACAAATGAATAGAAAATTTTGACAAACGCAAAGATTGCTGATGTGTAAAATTTTTTGTAAAATAAAAGCTTAAATTGATGAATTGCGATCAGCGATGGTAGATGTTTTCTTAAAATATTAATTTCACTTCAATTTGTAATATTTTGTGCCGCATAAATCTGCAGTTATCGAAAATTTAATGCTGTCAAAAAAGATTTCATTTCACATCGCAAATTGGCAAAACTCTCTCACCATAGTAAAAATATTATTTAACAGCTTTCTCCATAGAACTTTTTTACCGATTAACACACGCCCAAAGTTTGAAACTGTGACTTACGCGGTTTTGGTTCAAGCTTAAAACATATTTTTATATAAAAACAACAAAAAAAATGTAGTTCGAAAAACATTATGAATATTTGAAGAAAAGCAACGCGTGGTCATTTGTTTGAGTCACTGTATGTATGCGAACGCCATGGTATAGCCATCAGCAGTGCTGCCAACTGTTTTCGAGTGAAAAAATTCAGTTTTTTATAAAAACCCGCTGGAAAAAAGCTAAATCCCACAAAACAAAACCTGTCAAATAAATAGGTGAAAATATTTATGTAATTTTAAGCAATTCATTTGAAACACTACTTGAAATTAAAATTAAATTAATAAAAGAAATAAGACTTGCTTTCACCAAGTTTAGTTGACTGAATAAAGTTCAAGGTCTGCATTAGACCAAGGTAGTGAAAGTAAATGAATTCAAATTCCGCCAGATCGAAAAACAATTTGTTGCCACCTGCATCCGTACATATAAGTTTGAACTTCTGCCCAAATTGGAATGTATGACTTGGTTATATTATTCTATTTTACAAAATTAATGCTATTAAACTGAATTACTATTTATTCTATGATATCAAACTGTAATTAAAATTTTTTAGAACGTCTTCTATCTCCTCATGCGATGCGCGTAAGCATTGCCTACAGAAAACATATTAACTTTTTTAAACGTATCGAAATTATCTGGTAATAGAAATTATCTGGTAATCTTAAATACACATTGATGTACGTATTTATTGTTTAAGGGAAAAAGCTAAAAATCCGTCAAAAAATTCTTCAAAAAGCTGGATTCCCCGCTTGCCGCAAATTCTCATTTCCTGCCGCTAAATGGATTTCGAAAAAGCCAGATTCGACGGGAAAAGCAGAGCTAAATTGGCAGCCCTGGCCAGCAGTCATGGCTTAAGACAAATTAGTCGACAGTCATACGTTCGGACAGACAAGTGAATTGAATTGAGTTGCTCACAATTTGTTAATAACCTCATTAAAGATCTTAATGACCGGGCAATACATACATACACATGTACATACGTCAGCCGTAGACAAATTAAAGTGCGGCGCGTGAGTGGGTAGGCAGGTTGCCAGTTGCCAGGCTCTCCCAGTGCTTTTTATGCATGTATGTACATATGTTTGTATATAGTATATTAACAAAGGCGCACCTTAAATGGCAGAAGCGAGATGCTGAATGCGAGTGGGGTCAATCTGAATTAAAGTGCGCTTCAAACTGTCAAAATGCATTTAAACTGACAGCTGATGCCTAAGCTACCATTTATATGAAATTATTGCTTGCTAGAGTGGGTGCAGCGAAATGGGAGGAAGAGAGATCAGCCACTCAGCGTTTTAGATTATTTAGTACGAAAGTAGTAATTAATTTTTTTGAAAGCAATTGAAACGCTTTATGATTGGAAAATTGGTGGCCGCTGTGGTGTGTGGCCAGCAGTGCGCGCTACTTTTCCAGCTAAGGCCACGTACCGAAATGACTCGGGTTTTTTTCCGACCAAAGGCTGTTGTTACGGGGACCTAACCCCGTCCAGTAAGGCGAATCCTATTAATTGTTTTTCGTCCATGAAGCAATACCTTACAGCCGCATTGCTTCGGATCCTTAGGGATACTGCGCGCGGGAATCGAGCCCAACCCCGGACCAGAAATCAACTTCTGCTGCGTCTTCTAGAGACGAGTTCATCTCAACTCTATTTCCGTTGGGTGTAACTCATAAACTGATCGTAGCCTTCATCGCCATTGGGTCCAATGGACACCATGCTTGGGCTCTCGAGAGCTACATCGCCGTTCACCTTCGTCCGTAAGTGCCGCGAGAAGGCTGAGGGCGGGTTTTACACACCCTGCACCTACCAAGCCCACAAAACCACGACATGCTTACCCATGTTGTTATTTCTCTACCCTGACCTTTCTCTGTTTCGCACAATTTTATTTTTGTGTAACATTTTGAGATCGTGGCAACCGTCTGCCCACATCCGTTATAAGCCTAATAGTACCTTAAAAAGTTTTCATTCAGTAATAACTTGTTCTTCTGTTTCCCTCCCTCTAATTGCTGTCCATCGTATTGTTTGATTGGTTATGCGTGGCTAAGTGGCTTCTCAAGAACATCATTAAGATTGAGATAAATGCATTTTCGTATTGACTGATGCGGCATTAAATTGAGCAGCAATAAGAACTCTAATGAATTTGTATAAGCGTGACATGGACATATAAGAATTGGACGCCTACCCGGCAACAACAAAGCCTAAGCACACTTAATTCGGACACTGAAAAATGAAAACAAAAAAAAATGTTGTGGGGAATGGACTAAAGAGTGTAGAAAATCCTTGTCATGATTGACATTTTGTGTCTGATTGCGGCTTGTTATGTTGCGCGTTTAAATGCAGACATTTGTGAAGGTAATATTGCTGCCTTTTGAATATCAACAGTGGTTAACACAAAGGTGGAAGACGGTTAAAAGCAAAACAAAAAACTATCAAACACAAAAATACTTAATATGTACAATAAAAAAAAACAGAATGTAAGCCCTGTGAGCTGCTGCATGGCGGCCACTGCCACTACTTGAAGAGCGTTGATCTCGTACGCGTCGGGATATTTGTACTTTGATGCTAATAATCAAAATTTATACGCCTCCCAGGTGGGCTGATGAACAAATTAACCACTGCTACTGCTGTGCTTTCATACATAGCACTTAATTAAGAAATTAAAAAATAAAAATAAAATAACACTAGGAAAGCGAATCGCAACCGAAAAGTGTTAATCGACAAATTGCTTGGAAAATTAAACAAAAACCTTACATAGAGAAACTTGCACAATGCGTGTAGCGAAAATTTGTAGTAGCTCAACTGGAAGCTTAACCCAGTTACTGGAGGTTAAGCACCCAACTTTGCAGACAATGGAAATACTTATGCTAGCTGTTAGCTCAGCACAAGTCTACTTAACGGCAACTCAGCTCACCGCTATCCCCCGCCGCTGCGCCTTCTTGCTGCGGTGTCTTACTTAGCTTTGTATTTGGCATTCATCGTTTGCCGGTTTCGGGCCACCGCGCTGTACGAGTGGCTATAACTAATTGGCGGTAGCCCACACTGATCGTAAAACAATTACCAGTGCGTTTGGCTTGCTCAATTAATGTGGCTCGCCAGTTGTACGCGTTTCGAAGAAAGCCAGCAATCAGCTGGTGAAATTGGGAGTTTTTTATTGTGAATGTGTCGGAAAATTAATGAATTGATCGACAGCTCAATTTGTACCGATGAATATTTAGCTTAAAATACAACCGTTCATTGGCATTCGTTTTGGCAATTAAAAACGCCAATTACACTATGTAACAAAATTACAAAAAAAGGTCAAAAAACTTGGAACACAATATAGCACATGCTAGTTTAGGCACCGCCTTCTTTTTTTTTTTGCCACGAAAATTTATTTTTGCCACCAGCCACTTTTTTAGCCACTTCTTAAAATGATTTTAAATGTTAAAGTGAATATCCTTTTCCATGCCACTCCTAACTCAATTCGGCAATAAAATTTACATACATATGTATGTATTATAAGTACTATTTCTGGTTGAAACGCGCTCAAAATTCATAGCTGTTGCCGAGTATGATTTTTTTTTGCTTGGGACAATGTACAAGTAAACACAAACACAAATTTTTGGGTACTTCCATGCTTATTTTAAATAATTTTTCAAGGATATTTATTAAAACAACTTTAGATATAGACGAATACGCGACCGATACTGATTTCGAAGAAGCGCCATGCAATAAGACTACAAACTACATATGTATTTATGTACTGAAATATATTAATCTACACTGGCGGCAGAAATAATAGACACGACTTAATTTGAAGAGTTTTTTATGTTTAATATTTTTTTATAAAAGCCTGTCTCGTTATACAACAAACTCCATATAAAACCCTTTTTCAAAATTTATACAAAAGTTATAAAAATTCGACTAATTTTCAAAAATTTTTTAATCTTTTTTTTTAAGAATTTTTAGAAAAATTTTTGGTTTGCAGTTTTATAACCCATTTTAGTACAATAAAGTGCAAGTTTCAAGTGGCTAGAAAGCACCGTTGATTTTTGACAATTTTTGTTGACGATGCTAGGCATTCTCTTCCATATAAAAAAATTTCGAGCACACTTTGTACAGGAAAAAATGCGTGACACCGTCAGCAAAAAAAAATTCTTAAAAATCAACGGTATTTTGAAGCCAATTGAAACTTGTACTTTATACTAAAATTTAATGCGCTACAAATCTGCACACCGAAAATTTTTCTAAAAATTCTGAATTAAAAGTTTAAAAATTCTTAGAAGTACGACGAGTATATTATTTCTGCCGCCAATGTATATAAATTTCAAGCTAAAATATGCAAATTTTTTGTGTTCGTTACATTATATGTGAATAATTTTCTACCTAAATTAGAAAAAATAAATTAAAAATATATTTTCATTTGCAATGAAAGTTATTAGCAACTGTTTTAGCAAAAGCTAGGATTTTTAGCCACTTTTAAAATCGAATGTGGCCACCACTAAAAATTGTCAGCGGCAACACTAGCCGCTTTCAGTATTGAGTGTTTTGACAAATTGTTTCATGTAACCAAGTTTGAGAAGGAGCGGTGGCAATATAATTTTTTTCCGGTGGTATGCGTACTCACTTTTGGCTGTAAAAATGGGTGAAATGTGAAGATTTTTAAAAGGCGTGAATGTTCGCGCCATGAATTGTGTTTTCTTTGGAAACAAAAACGAGTTTTCACATTGAAACTGTAAAATTTGTATCTACATATTTTTTTATTAACGTCAAAATTAGCTTAGTAAAAATACTGGAAGCTAAGGTTGTACGGGATAGAAAGAATTTGTTGATCTTATTTCACTTATAATTTATTGGAGATAGTAGCTCCTTCGGAGTCATAAACAATTATTATTTCCAGCAGGCTTTAGTTGAAAGAAAACTCCTTCATAAACACTCCTGTTCACAGCGCAGGCACCAAAGTATGCTAAACCACTAAAATTAAGGGGATTTGAAGTGAGTTAAGGCGAGTTGAGCTAGTCAACTGAAGTGAGTTCAGGCAAGTTAAGGAAAGTTAGGGTAAGTTCAAATGAAGTGAGATGAGTTAAGGTGAGCTTAGCTGAAATAACATTAGTTGGGGTGAGTTGGCATAACGTAACATAACATAGCATAACAAAACATAATATAATATAACTTTCCATAACATAAAAACATATCTCATTCTTAAGGCGCTGGATCTATCTTTGTCGAGACTGGGCCATATTTGACGAGCTATCCCATTAGTTGATTCTGCAATACGTTTTCTATTTGAAAGCTCGATAAAGAATGTGTAGATTAAACCAGTAGTATACTCAATCATGAGACGTATCTGAGTCATAATTACCTGGTATATCTCTGAGTCCCAGGACCCAAATAATCCTTATGGTGCGCTTGTATTCTAGATCTTTTAAAATAAAATGTTAGCAACCTTAAGCTATTTTAGGGGAAGTCGTTAAACATTCTTAAGATATCCCCAAGTCCTCACATGCTTCAAATATACCTAAAACTTCCGCTTGACAGAAAAGTTGCAACAATATCCACCCGTACCGACATCGGTATCCATTTTGGATCCTTCGATGGAGAGTGAGTTATATCCGCTTCATTCGGTCTCCTCCCAATTCTCTTTTATTTAATACGGTGCAATATACTTTAAAAAAGGATGAGGAAAGCAGTTTTCATTTTTGAGTTATGATATTTTTTATTTTTACTTTTTATACTCCACACTTATACAGTTAACAGAAGACTACAGAAAAAGCAATATGTTTCTCTCCATTCTTACAAAACAAAAACTTGCATAATTCGAATGCGAAACAACATTTATTAGCCGCAGTCGTGTTCGTGCTCAGTGACATATGTAGATATTCTCAAACAAAAATGATCAGTTTCGATAAAAGCATTTCGAAATATTTCCTAATATAATTTGGTTCAACTATTTAGGGCATTCATTGGTGTCCGAATTCAGGCGCGTGGTACTCTGCAGCCTTCAAATCAATGGGTTGATATGATTGCTGGAAAATGGGTAACGTAGTTTTCCTGTTGGAATTTTTTTTATCAGCAGACAATTTTTGGAATCACATTCAACTTCGAGACGCCCCAAGATAAACAGCACAATTGCGTGACTTACTCACCCCGCAGTCATATTTGTTTGCCCTTTTAGTATAACCTTTCTTATATATAGTAAAATATATTCACACGACTTTACAAAACTAACTCATAGCAGTAGTCTGCGCGGAATTACCAACAAGCTAGCCTTGACGCTGGATAATTGCACGGTGAAAGGTGTTCTGCCGCTGCGATTATCATCAAAGTCCAAATTTAATTCTTGAAGAAGGTATCTAGTTTAATCCAGTGTTTGCACAGGTAACTTGGTATAGCGGTGTCAAGTTGTCAGACTGGGGCTAAAGAAACTGGAATTCAAGCGGAGCTACAACATACTGAATAAACAATTTTTGACCGATTTAAAAAGAAGGAAAGGAGTCGAGTATAGACGCGTCTTATTAAGTGAATATTCCTCGCATTCAACGACAAGCATTTTTGCTGTTTGTTCTATTGAAAACTACAAGAACCTTTGGTGTATAAATTAGTTTACCTGGCTCTTTTAATAAACAGATATATGTAAATACTTCCTAGATGATTTTAAATCGCACATAAACCACATCAGTGAAAGCTAGCTCAGTGCACATGATAAAAAAAAAATTATAAAAGGGGTTCTAAACGAGCTGTAATAAAAATTGATTTGTATGCTATTCGCTTAGTTATTACTCTTTTTTCATTTCGGCTCATTAGCGTCAATCATTATGTAACAACATATGCCGACATGGTTTACCGCCTACGCTAATTATGCTCAACAAGCATTTTAAAAATCTTAAAAATCTTTCCTTCATTGCTTTCAAATTATTTTGTTTTAATGCTACACTTTCTTATCACAATAGCATAATCGATCTACAAATCCATTTTCTTCAAGAAAAATAACTAAATGGGCTACTCATCTAGCAAACTATATTTTTCCTTGTGATAAAATACTTCATCTACATAGCTTGCTGCATAAACAAATCCTAAAAAACAATCGTTAAAATGTCTTACAAATTGACATTAATCGCGTCAAATTGATGATTTGACACATTTCCTTGCCAGAAAACAAAAGCAAGGCGTGAGTGTGTTGCACATCTCTCGCTGTTAACGACGCCGGGCTCAATTCCTCTGCTTTACAACTTGAGTTTGACGATTACTTGCAACAAGTGAAAACTACAATTAAGCCATTTACAACAATAACTAGCGCCTGTATACCTCTCTTAGTTGGCTGTAGAAGTAGCCGGAATTATGTTTTACTTTTTCGGTTTACTTTTTTTTACCATTTTATTTTTTACTTGAAATCGGCATTTTCAAAGGATATTTTCCTGTGTAAATGGAGCTGTGGCGGCAGATTTGGCGCTTAATTGAAATGTTATTAGGACTGAAACGAAATGTCATGGCCTTCAACTCTAAATGGAATGGAAAGGGGATCAAGTTCGTTCAGATGAGGCAATCAACAGACAAATCAGTTTGGCATTTGCCCGCCCTTTTTACTCGGTCCTTCAAGCCCAATTGGCTGATTTTTGGCCCTATTTGACGAAAGTTGATAGAACCACTCGCTAGAAAAAAACATAGCCCATTAATCTAAAAATAATGCCATAAAAACATTACGAAGTTATATTTTCAAAGAGTATTTTGTTCAAACTGGTAACACGTGTGTGACTGATTTGCTTTATTGTAAATAATAATATTTTGGCGCTTGCACTTTTGCTAAGTGCTTGACCGAGCTGCACCTAAAATTTTTGAGAACAAATTTTAAATTAAAAAAAAAATTTGTGTCCCTTTAAAACAATAACAGCTAAAACCTAAAAGAAAATTAAATACAAATAAAAATAAAATTAAAAATGAAAAAGAAAAAATTACAAAACGAGTTTCTAAACATTAAATTAAATTAAAAAATTTGTTTGCTTTTAAATTAATAATATCTAAACATTACGAGAAAATTAAATTATATTTAAAAAAAAATCTTTATAATTTGCACCAAATCGGACCATAATCGGTAAAAAATTTTTGTGGGAATATTCTTTTTCATATAAGTATCTAATATATTTTCTTAACATGAACCCAATCGAATCATAAATAGGGATTTTCCAAATGACTCGACTTCTCCGCCGCCTAGCGAATTTTTCATCATGATATTGCATTGTTATCTGGTTATGTGCATGTTACTATAGTAAGTAATAGGGATTGGTAAAATAAACAGAAATGACTAAACATGGATTTGACAAGTATTAGAGACGTGAGCAACTTAACAGTAGTAAGGGTTTTTATTTTTTTTAATTTGAATTGTGTCGTTATTAAATAGGACCTTCGATACGTACATACAAGTGAAGTTAAATAAAACCTTGTGAAAAAATATTAAAAAATAAAATAAGTTACTAAAATTAAATGGAATAAAAAAACTGTGTTTCTTTTTAAAATAATATAATCTAAATATTAAAAAAAGTTGTTAAAAAAATTACATTAATAAGCAAAAAGTTACTGAAAAGTAAACTAAATAAAAAAAAATATTTTTTAAAAAATGAAATCTAAAAAGTAAAATAAAACTAAATTAAAAATAAACTAAGTTCCCAAAAGTGAAACTAAAAAAAAATATTTTCGTTTTCAATTAAAATAGTTTAAAAATTAAAACAAATTAAACTAAAAAAATATATTTCTTTTTGAAACAATAAAATCTAAGAGTTAAAAGAATCAAATAAAAAAAGAAATTAATTTAAAAAAGATAAATAAATGAAATAGGTTCTTAAAAATAAAATTATGTAAAAGTAGAAAAAAAAATTTGTTTTAAAAATACACTATCTAAGACTTAACAGACAATTAAATCAAAAACTAGAATTAAAAAATAAGAAAATAATAAGTCCGTAAAAACTAAATGACACTAAAAAAATATAACTGTCCTTAAAATCAAATTAAAACTAAAAAAACTAAAAAACAAACTAAATAAAAAACTGTTAAAGAAGAAAATAATAAGTCCTTAAAAACCAAATGAAAATAAAAACAAAAAATATTTTAATTTATAAAATAATAATGTAAAAATTAAAAGAAATTTAATTTAAAAAAAATGCAATGAAATAAATGACATTATGATTAAACATACAGCATTGCAAGTTGATAAAAGCGTTGTAAAATAGTTTTCTTTTTAAAGCCATAAAATATAAAAGTTAATTAAAGTACAATAACAAATATTCAATAATCCACTGACTTTTGCTGTATTTTTGTACGTATTAAAATGCTCAGAAATTTTTAACGCTTTCAAATCTGGGGAAAATTTTATGTTTATTTAAATATATCTTAATAAAAAATATTCCGAATAAACTAGAGATTTCACTTGCAAGTTGCTTTGACGTTCGAAATGTAAACTTAATCAAAAAACTTTGGCAAAAACGGGAAATGGTAGCGGCTATTAATTACATTTCATGCCAACAATTAATTGCCTTAAATAGCCAAAATGAAAGGTTTTTAATTTAAGTGAGCAAAATTGTAGATATGCATGCCTTCGACCATTCACATGTACGTAAGTAAGTACGTAGCATGTATGTATTAAATTTGTACTACAAATTTGCCGTTGAATGTGCTACATCGATTACGGCGAATAGAAAGTAGCGAAAGGGGAAGAGTGTGTGTAACTCAATCAAAAAATTAATTTACATTTCAACTCAAATTACCGCATTAAAATCGAGCACTGTACAAACTAATAGTAGTAGTAAGTAGGTGCATGTGTGGTCTAAAGTAGTTCTCTAAGCTCACATATCGTACTAGCGCTCAGCACAGACCAGACCAAAAATTGCATTTAGTTAAACACATCAAAATGCAATTACTCAACACAACGTAATTATACATTTTTCAAAACATTAATTGGACCCACTGTGCGCTAGCCGAGTAATACACTGTACCTTGCCGCACCGCTTCAATTGACTAAATGGCTGGTTACACATGGTATGTATCATTTGCCTAGTATTTTTAATGAAATATGTAGTTCCATGGAAAAGGAAATCCATTTTTGAAATCCGTCGAAGTCGGCGCAATTCGCCTACTTGCCACCAACGATGAGTAAAGCGGGCAACAAATAGCACCCGACGCGACTTTGCCTCACCCGGCTACTCTGCCAACTAACTCTATATGAAGAACATATCATTAACGCCACCCTGACATGCGCTCTCCTAACTCACCTACTAACCTTTTTTTTTGCCAGCCAGCTCGCAGTTAGGAAACTCTTTCAAATTCGAAGCGTTGCAGCAGCTAATGACTTCCTTGCATGTCACAGGATATTTTCTCTGGGCAAATAGCTAAGGAATGACTGTTAAAACTAGCTGCTTGCCACCCAACGATGCAAATGTGTGTGTGTGTGTGTGAACTTTTTGTTTTCTGACGAGGTCGTTTGTGGGTGAGCATTTAAAATAGCACTGTGCGCAGCGAAAAACAAGCGGCGTTTAAGAATTTTTATTGCGCCACATTGTAAATATGACGCGACTAATTGAATGCCGTTTGTTGCAATGCACAAATGTTCATATGAATATGTATTAAATAAAGTATACCCTGCTGGGAAGTTTTTGGGGAAAAGAATTTTTGATTCAGAAATATGTAGTACGTCTGTCAAAACTTCGAGTCACTAGCGATTAAGGCCATCTGGGGGACAGCTTGTGTCCACTAATTGGATGAAAGTTTCTTATTTCAGCTTAAAAGCAATTTGAAAAAATTTTAAAATTTAAGTAATTGCCGACTTCAAAAAACAGGCTTGCAAAATAGCTAAATAACCCTGGCCTGACTCTAGCAGTACGCAAGCGTTAGACCAGCTTAACAGATCCATTACGGGGCAGACAGCTAGTAACACTAGTAGCAGACCTTTTAGGAGCTCCCATAAGTGAAACGGATTCATTGGTGAATCAAGGTGATTCGTCAAAGCAGCGTAGGATCTTGTTTGATTGGTTTAAGTGGATTGCCATCTGGTGCAAGTTTACTATTTTCTTTCCACAAATCGTGCAACCTACAACCATTTGGCGACATAAATGAATTTCAGTACGTTATACAGAGATCGGCAGCCAAAATACACTCAGAAATATTCTAAAGGAATGGTTTGCCGAGAGTCTTTAGCCTCATTCACAGCAAGTGTTCGACTGTCTGTTTTGATCCCGGATCATCGAAACTACGACCGAACCTATTGAAGGGCATTGCAATCCTTTCGGCAGGTACCTCAACGGACCAATGCCTTGTGCACACTGCAGTAAGTTTATAGGTGTCTTCTTTGCTCAGTACTAAGAGAGATTTGGTTTTGCAATGGTAAACGATACTGAACGGTTCCACCTCTGCTTGGCCTTCGAGTGATAAGATTCGGCGACGCATGTCCTCCGCGGGGGACACATTCATTGATCTCTCTCTCGTCTACAGTAATCCACTAGTTGAGATATAACAGACTTAGAAGAGAGAGCCTGAATGGCCGCTTGGTTATCCGAGATTATATTCACCTGCGTTCTCGCGGGTACATTCTCTTTGATGTACCTTACTGCCTCTTTAATTGCAAACGTTTCAGCCAGGAAAACGCTTGCATAGTCTGGTAGCCGATATAGTAACTTGTTTTATATTGCTAAATGTAAACCCCTGCACCAAGCCGGCATTACATCTTTGATCCGTCCGTAAAGATAATTGAGCTCTACAAGAACTGCACCTTTCCTTGAGTCCAGTCACTGCAGCTTGTTAAGTTCTCGCGGGGTTCGTGGTGAACCCAAGTTTTCGAGGGGATATTGGCAGCGCTTTAATTTCAGGCACTAATGAATCAAGGATAGAACCGTGTACAAACGGTCTTTCTTTTCGGGGCCCCAAGGTACGCAGACTGATGGCGGTGTTAGCAGCTGAATTTTCGAGAAAGATATCAATTGGCAATAAATCAAAAAGGACGGCCAAATCATGCTTCGGACAAGATCTCATTGCACCTGTTACGCCAGTAGCTGCTGCCTTTCAATTCCGCTTAGTTTTTTTGCCACGTAATCCCTACCGGCTGACCACTAGACAAGCGGGCTATAAGAGAGTATGGGACATTCTCATAGAGAGTCACCGATGTCTTTCTTGCACGCATGGAATGTACATAAACAAAACATATTCCACGAATTGTGCATAAAAATGGCCCCAGTTGTATACGGGACAGATTCTAGGAAGGACTGCAACCAACCAACCGGGTAGCTCCTGCTATATGAAATGATATTATCATTAGTCCTTGAGTGCGTGGGGAAATTTGACTGCTTTAGTTGGCGTAAAAAGATCCAGTTGGCATGGGAACCAGGCCACAAGGAAGTAGAGGGAAATAAGGTAGCTTAATATCAAGAGAGACGGCAGTTGTCACTCCACAATTGGATCCGATCCTTCGCTGGGTATATGTCCTCATACGATTAAGGAAGAAATCAGGAAAGAGAGAAAAGCCTTGAGAGATTTTTTAATTGGCAAAGTTTAGTAGGATAGCGACAGGCTAGGATTCTACTGGGGGGATATATAGGTCGTGGTGGAAACTTCGTTTCCTAAATCTATCACCAAGTGGATTTTCCTACCGGGTATAAAGTAGAAACCATAGTACAAGCTAATCACTTGGGTGGTAATGCTGATATATGACCATTTCAACGAATCGTTTGTAGTTGGTCGGTGGGTATGTCGTAGTCGTTGATTTCTTGATATTGCGCAACATATGATTAGTGAAAGGCTATGTTTGGGGGTGGCTGAGGTTGCTGAGTTTATATTGAAGGTGGTCAAACCAGTGTGTGAGTTTCGAAATGGGATATCTATGGGAAATACCTAATTAAATTGTAATTACCCGTTTTACGCTGAGTGCTCAGTCAAATTGAAATTTGAAGTTATACAATTACCTTCGAACGAATGAACGTTAATGGACTTTGAAGGATAATCGATTTGTTGAGAAAAGAAACAATCATTTGTCATTCATGTTAATTCGGTTGTCTTGGCTTTATTGTGGTGAGATAAGCATAAATATAATAGTAACTTTTTCATGCGCTCGTATTAGTCGGAAAGCTCTAACAGGCGTTTTCAAGGAGGTAAATATGTATTAATATTGACAAATGAATATGATTAAAGGACAATTTTGTCAGACTGAAATTACAAAAAAAGAACCAAAGATATTACTTGGCTGAATATAAAATCAATATTGTATATTTTTCGAGCTCAAGGTCACATGTTTGGTCGAGCAAATATAGCCAGAAGTTGTTTAGGATGACTGAAGTCGAAATATCCACAAATAATGATGGCTGCTTCTGGAAGATCACCTAAACATTATTGTCTTTCACGCAGGTTTTATAATATGAGGTTGGGTTACCTGACCGCTTGGAGTTCAGAAGACAGTGGTCAGATAAGCATTACACTAGTAGCCAGAGCTGTACTCTGTATACCTTTAAAAGCTCCGTTGATCGCCCCGGTCTAATTGAGTGATACGTATAGGAACCTAACTACATTATAGACTCCCAGAATACACCTCTAATAATAAAGGGAATAATTTACTTCTAGCCAGCATCGATGTGCAGCAAGCGACTCCAGCCGAGATGAGTTCAACTCTTCTTATAATTAAGGATTTCCAGTAGTTAAAAATAAGCCAGTGTCTTTAATCCTAACTACAAGCGGACAGCGGAGGTACAACCTCCAACCTTTTTTATTTTGCTCTTAAGGTGGCGCCTTTTGCAAGGTCGGGCATGCTTTTGCTTCTGATCAGGGATGGCAAGATATATTAAGTTTGAACAGCTCAGTCGATAGATTTGGCGTGTTCACCTCTGACGATTGCTGTTTCTGCTCCTGTTTATTCATAGTTTGCTGCCTTGGAGGCACAAAAGTGGATTTCGAGCAGCACGGTCATCAATGATTTTGGCTTTATAAGAGAAAGTGATACTGCAAGGACATAATCTCAATTATTCCCATCAGGACTTCTTACAACTAGGGGCGCCGTTATATGACTAGCTAACGTAGTACCATTCTTGAGCTATCCGCTATGTTATCAACAATTTAGTTTTCGAATCAAGAGTACTCTCTTTTGTGCCTACAGTGAACTAGTTAGACTCGTTGAAAGCTTTTTCTTAAAACTTTTTTTTTCGTTAGTATATGTAGCAGCGATTCGATCAATTAAAAGACCTAAAATTGTATCCCCTCTAAAATAAATTAGCGCCTTGCAAATATTTACTTTATTTCCTTACTAACTATACTAAAAATGTCCATTCTCATTCACAGCCAACGATGACGCCACCGATCTCCGTTGCAACATGTCCCTGGCGCATCTGCGCAACATGGATAATCACATGGCATCAATGCTGCAGCAGTCAACACACCACAAGCATGTCACATTCCCCAATATGCAATCGCCACCAGGCGCACATCATCATCAACATGCTGTCGCCTTGCATCTAGGTACGCCCCCACCGCCGCCTCAACACTCTGCGTCGCATCATCCGCACCAAGCACTCAACTATCACAATGCCTTGATGAGCTTTCCACATCAAAATATCACTTCTAGTGGTGGCGGCGGTGGCGCCAATAGTCATTTAAACTACCCGCCACTGGAGTCCGGCAGCACCGATTCGGGCAGCACACGCACCAGTCCGTCCATGAGTAGCGGTGATTATCTCAATTCGATGCATCAGATGGTCGAGGCGAGTCATCTGCAAGCAGCGCTGCAACACCATCCGTCACACCCGCATCATCAACCATCAACGGGACCGCCTCCGCCGCCACATTACAGTCACCAACAGCATTTGGCCGCTTTGGCAGCACACGCTCAAGCGCAGTCGCAGTCGCAACAGGAACAGAAATTTGCTAAATCATCGTCGTCACCAACGACATTTGCCAATCAGTCATACTTTAGTCTCGCCAATGGCTCCGGCGCACTTTGCAGTGGAAGTGCTGTTGCCGGCACGGCTATTGGTAGCAATCACGCCAACCTGCTTGATTACGATGAGCACTCAATGTCTTCAATTTCGGCGAGTGGCGAGATCGATGCAGGCGATGATGAGGATATGAAGGACGGGCAAGGCGACATATCCGGACC
>NW_023460394.1:29815-37233 GCF_013731165.1 Rhagoletis pomonella | reverse complement strand
AGATGAAGATGAAGATGAAGATGAAGATGAAGATGAAGATGAAGATGCAGGTGACGGCGCAGAGAAAAGATGAAAATGTAGGTGAACATGATGATAAAGACGAAAGAGGAACAAAAAGTTGAAGAATAAGATGAAGGTGAAGTAGTAACATGAAGATGAAGGAGAATATGAGTTTGAAGAAATTACAAACAAAAATTCCGGGGCAAAGCTCTTAAGCGACATTATAAGCAAATTAAGCGACGCCATTTTTATTAACAATAACTTATTATTTATACGAATATCAAAAAAAAATCTCAGCATAAATCCATCTATTACCTTCTCACCGCTTGATTTATGGAATATCTTGTTACTAGAAATGGCAGAATTGAAATTCAGTGGATTTAGCCTCAATTATCAGATTCTGATTCAGGATCTGACTTTTCAAGCTTGAGACGGAAGGAATTTTTGGCAATGTCAGTATGAAAAGTACAAATTTCCCTTTTCAGCGAAATTAATTATTTCTACTTAATCAACATCAACAAACATCATCCTTCAGTAGTCCGATAAACACATACTTACCCCTGAAGGATTATATGTATATTTATACAAAAAATTATATTTCCTTCTTCCATTCCTCCAAACCACATTGCTTGACACTGCTTATTAGTTTATGCAGAGTATGAAAAAAATTAATGAAGCGTTACTGGCAATAAGCCGTAACACCCCATATCGCCAGTGAAACAGTTTTCTGCAACACCGCGTTGAACAAATCGAAAAAAAATAAGAACACAGTAGCTACCTGCAACAACACCCGGAAACGGTACTCCAAGAACTCATTGCTAACATCAAAATAATAAGGTTAAGCATCTTGAGCGATCATTATTGCAGCTGCAATAGCAATATGCAGCAACAACACACCAACAGCGAGCAACAACACATTTTTCAGCACTAACATTAGCAACAATAATAATAATGCGCAGCACTTCTGTTGCAACATTTGCAAGAAGAAGAAATACAAAAAAAAAAAAAAAAGCTTAAGACAAGAAAAAATAATAATAAAGGAAAAATGCAAGTACAGTAAGAAATGCAGAAAAACTTAAAACAATAACAACAGCACGCTTGCTTAAAAGCGTAGCGAGCGAATTCTTTGTAATTGAACCTTAACGAGAACAACTCAACCCAACTCCCCAACTTAGCTCCGCAGCATTACACTGAACTTTGTGTTAAGCAGGCACCTTTGGGGTGATGCGGGCGTTGGAGGCTGCGGTATTTGCAGCAGGAATGCAATCATAACATAACGGGCCATAATCAGCCGAGAACCACAAGTTGCGCATGCGCATGCAGTGGCGCAGCCAAATGGCTTGCAACACAGTCACTTGAATAAATGGTGCGCTCAGAATTGTAGCGGCAACAGTGGAAGCAGTACTAAAGAGTGAACTGAAAACAAACAAACAGCAAAAAAAAAAAAAATCGTGTGGGGCAGCGCAACTCCACCCAGCACAGCTCAAAGAGACAGCTTCATATCTTTTGGTTTGCAATGAGTTGGAATGAGCTTTGCATTTTCCCTTCTTCCACCTCTTTGGTAGCTTTGCTCAGCCACAGGGTGTTGCAATTTGAGTCCACCATTGATGCGTGTAGTTGTTGTTATTGTCATAATTTTTTTTTTCATTCTGCCATTTCAATTCATACTCGTTGCTGTTGTAGCGTTTCAGTGTTTTTTTTCTGTTTTTTTTTTTTTTTTTTTTGGTGGCAGTCTTGCGCGTCAGCTAGCAATCTGACAGCCTGGCCGCCACTCTCAATAATGTTGTTGGCATTG
This sequence comes from Rhagoletis pomonella, assembly GCF_013731165.1. NCBI lineage: Eukaryota > Metazoa > Arthropoda > Insecta > Diptera > Tephritidae > Rhagoletis > Rhagoletis pomonella. The sequence continues at coordinate 35,438 of NW_023460394.1, read as the reverse complement.
ACGATTCAACTTCAAACCATATCATATTATTTTAGCTTGCACTAAATTGGTGTGGTTTTCTACTTTGCACAAGCCGCAATCAAGCGTATGCATATATGTACATATGTCAATACAAAGTGGTACGTGTAGCTATGTGCGTACATAAATACAAATACAATTACTCATATTTCTACCTGATTTTTCTCAAGAGTATCTTCATCGCACGCAGGAAATTCAAATTGCTGCGCCAACTCTAAGTTTGCGCTAAAGTAAAAAACCAGTAAGTATGTGTGTAAATACTAGGGTGAATGACTCGGTTTTTCCAAACCGGTTTTTTATATCCATATCTATAGGCGGTTTTTTTGAGGTCTTGATTTTTCGAATATTTAATAAACCGGATTTTTTTTTGTTTTATCGAACAAGCCAGTTTTTTTCATTTCATACAAAACTTGATCTCTACATATAATTTTTAGTTCTCCTGTATATTCTGGTTTATTTGGGAACGAATAGTATACCATATATATTTGATTCCAATAAATGAATATTTTTACACGTGTTTGGCTGCGCCTCTCCTCCAATTCGTGTTTTGCTTCTTGCTGTTGTGACACAAGTGGAGAGATCTACACTTTTACTCCTCCTCCGAAAAAGCTTTCCGATGGCAGAAGTACACGCGGAGGTTTGTCATTGTCAGCCGGGGGCGACCGCGATTAAAAAAAAAAACGTTTTTTTCTATTGATGGAGCCAGAAATTGAAGCATGGATCACTCGGTGACAAGAACACTACTCAAATTCGAACAAATGTAAAAAAAATTATTAATAAAAGGTTAAGACCAAACGTGAATTTTTACAAATTTTTATTTGTTCTAATTTTGATATAAAAAAAACCTTGTACTTATTTAGCTTTGCTCTTTTCTTAATAAAAGCTACATTTACTGTCAATACTTTTATTTTATTGTTCGGGCACGACTTCATACCAAATTAAGCATTTTCACCGTATCAACCGTTTCTTAATTTCAAAATCGAGAACCGGTTTTTTTTCAAATTGCAATTTATCGAATAACTCGAAAACTGCTTTGAAAAAAAGGCGAATAATGGAACACACTAGTAGGTACATATAAAGTAGTATGGTATAATTTTTTTCTAATCATCTTATTTCTATTTATTCTTCAAACAGCTAATTGTGGGAATGCCAGTTGTTGAACTACTTTCGCAAATTGCTAGATTTATTTTCTAATTGCAAATTAAAGCCAACGACCTAAATATTTTGTATGAATGATGTGTGGAAAATTGTGTTGGGAGCTCACAAGTATGAGTACTCAAACGAAAGACAAGCAATTAGGTATAACAACAATTATTTACTTGTTCCTGTTTCTGGTTAATGTTCTGCGGTGAATCTTCGTAGAAAAACTTATTAGATAAATTATTAAAAATGCCGGTTGGAAATTTCCTATGCAATGCCCGTATGTCGCATAAATAGCACCTGACTATGGCAAAACTAGCAAAAGAAAAACTATTCTGGTGCTGAATAACATTTATTTTCCAAGATTTTGGCAATTGTTTTTAAACTCACCACCGTCTTCGGAAAAACAAAATTTAATAAAAAAAGCAGAAGAAATATACATTTCTTAAAATTAAATTAAATCAAAAAGATATATGAATATGTTTCGTTAACTTTAGAAACACCGGATAAATTTGCAGCTCAACTTAGAGATGGACAGTGTAATATCGAAGTATGAACTAAAGGGAAGAGAATAAATTCGAGACTGAGATAGTTCCACTAAGCAGTAGTTTTCGGCAACGGAAACAAGAAATACTGGGATTTGCGAAATTAGGTCAACTTACACAAAATCGCAGAGCAAGCTCCAGAATAGATCCAATCATCAAGATGAAAGCAAGCGCAGAGATATATCTATACATAGTATACTGTTCGGACTTTGACGAGATTTTCTCTAATATACTCGGCAGGAGAGTGACCTTTTTTTATTTAGAAGTTTAACAGGGCTGCCATCTGTCTAAAAACTATTAGATCCGCACCGTTCGTTGGACTACAAAAGATGAGACGTCAAATGGAAGGCATTGGCTTCTAGAAAAGCACTAATGTTTAATTTTTTATTGAATAGGGTTGCCATATGTTAATAAAATTACTATATTCAATCATAGTAAACATAGGCATCAGTCCTGCATCGTCACTGTCAAATGAAATGACTTACCCTCTAGATATGCAATAATGCATTATTTTTCTGAAAAGGGTTGCCACCGTTTGAAAAATTAAAAGATTTTCACCGTTCGTTGGATAACAAAATGAGATACCAGATGAAAGGGCATGGCCTTCGAATATATACAAGTTTTAATTTTTTTAGTAGGGCTGCCATCTATTAAAAACTTTCTAACTTTTCTATATATAGTAGAAAGGAAAGTAGAGATTTTTTGAATACGCTCATATCGAAAACTACTTAAGGAATTCTGGTATATTCTGCATAGACAGGAGCGTGCCCTTTAGAATTTAGAATTTCTATATATTTCTATTTCTATCACATTATTTTAATAAATAGAACACAAGAAGATATTTTATTTTTATTTTTGTCACTCCGAATTTAGTTTTGGAACTCACTCGCGATGCAAAATTACATCGTTAGATTTAATCTTCACATATTTTTATGAGATTTGGGAATATGTTAGAAATGAGCATCAGGGAACCACCGAAACCAGTAAAGTTCTCAAAGGGGTCTACGAGAAAAATATGTTTGGGAACCTCTGGTATACTTCCATGCATGTAAATTAAAAATATCTGTATACTAAATATAATTGCTTGCGGTTCATTTGCGATGTTACGCCGACGATTACCAAACATGCGACAGCATTGTCAGCGCGATTTTGATGTCGAAGCAGTTAACAATTTAATTTACTAACTAAAAAATGAATGTACAATGTTTAAAATTAAACATAAAAAAACATACATATTTTATTGCATGCATATAGCTTTTATTTCCTATTGCATATGTTTGGGCATTAGGGTGCTCCAAAAAAGTAAAGTCGGAATTTTGATACTCTCACTCCCTAGAATTTACCCGAAAAGACTATACCATTGATTTTCCATGTATTTTATACGGGGAAAAAAGAGTTTCGTAGAAATGGTGTAGAATCCTTGAAAATTTATATTTTCCAATCGGAAAACTTTGTTTCTCTTCGGCAGAAATTTAGTAATAAAACACAATTATTTATTCAACCATTTTATATTATCAAAAATTTATGGGGGTCCCATAAAAAATCGCCAGAATTCAAAAATTGTATAATAAATAGTTAGGTATTGTTATTGGAAGTCTCCTGAAGAGAAGCAAAGTTTTTAGATCGAAAAATATTGACTTTAACGCACTGTATACCACTTCTACGAAAACTGGTTTCTTCCGCATATAAAGTGTATGAACAATTTTGAGCGCTCTGAGCGACCTCTAAATATTTTTTGATTTCAAAATAAAAAATAGGAGTATAATTTTTTCGGTGTAGAACTGTCCTAGGGGGTAAGAGCATTAAAATTCCGACTTTTGTTTTTCACATGCATTTTCGGCCCAGCCTAATATGTATACGTACCTATAAGTTCATATGTGTATATACATACATATGTACAAATGCATATGCTTATCGCTTGTTGTTGACTCCGCGCACTTACAATTGAAAGTTGTTTTGCCGCTTTGGCTGTGATAAACACTTGAATAGCCAATGCAATTGAAGGCCAATGTGACCTGACACCAAACCAAACTGACTCGGCCAACAAAAAACACCAAACCAACAAATTATGCACAGTCGATAAAAAATTGATACAAAATGGAATAGAAAATACTTAAGCTATAAACGACGAGTTAAGTTTGCAAAATTCAGTTCATTAAAAAATTTAACTATGCACTCTTGTTGATGAGCTTGAGCTTTTGGCATTTGTTTGCTTTGTATGCATCTGCATACCTGTTGTTGTCGTCCGCCGTGCTGCCTATGTCTATGCAGGCAATAAATAGCCCAGCTGAAGATGTCAAATGGTTAATTAATAATAAATAGTTGCATTTACAATGCTCCAATGTTGCGCCACACAAGTGAAGTTATTCATAAAAATCACTGCGCGCAACAAAAGAACATCTTGCATGGTTATTGGCGGCAGACAGCGCCATCGTGCTGGCTATGAAAAAACCAAGCTTCCAGAATACAATGGCGTGTGTGGCTCGCTGCTATTTACCTATTTACCTATTCATGTATTTATTTATTTTTTTGTTTGTGTTCTAAGTGTTCGTGTCACCTCATTTTGTTGCATGCATAAATAATCGCGATGTCGCGCCAGTGCAGCTAAATGCCAGACAAGAAACAGGAAAAACTGAGATTTGTTAGGTTGCCCGACATTAAAATATTCAGCGGGTACTTAAAAAGGCAGTAAATAGTTTAAGCCATGAAATTCGATATTTGAATGCAAATAAAAGTTAAAATACGATAGATAATAAATATAAAAAAGGGTAGAGAAAGCATTATTTTCGAATTTATGTGACTGAGATGCTAGGCTGTGGTAAGATGAGAAGTAATTCGATGTAAAAAGTGTATGCAACTCAAGGCATATTGAAATTCGGAGGAGAAGCTTGGCCAAACACTAACATATGTGTGTAAGCGCCAATCTATTATTATATTATTATTATTATTAAACCACAACTGTAATTAAAAACTATTTTTTTAAAAAAATAGAATGAAAATGAAAGAAAACAAGTAAAGAAGTGTAAGTTCGGGCGAAACCGAATTTTATATACCCGGCGCAGATATCAACTATTGTCGCTCCAACTTTCTTTAAACTACCTTAAGGTCTATAGCAGTCTTATTTATTGTTAAGAGATTTTTGTAAGTAATAAAAGTAAAGTAAATTAACGACCTCAGTTATTGAAATATAGCAGTTTTCGTATATCCGAAAATTACCGTTATAGGGGTAGCCGGTGCAATTTGAGTCCGATTTGATTAATTTTCAACGAATTACTTTTTCGTACCATGGTTATTAAGTACACCAAGTTTGGTAAAAATTGATAAATCCGGTACCGAGATACACATTTGTGGTCATAAGTGGGCGGCGCCACGCCCAAAATCCAAATATTTTTAGTAGTTCAATTTTTCGGTCAGTGGTCATTGCAATAATCGATTTTGAGGCAATTAGCTTCAGTAGTTACTGATTTGTCGCTTATGGAAAAAAATGCGCAAAATCGTTTACAAAGAAACTTAAAAAAATAACGGCAGTTTGCAATCGCTTAAAACTTGCACTTTATTATATTAAAATTTAAAGGGCTAAAAAACTGCATACTCAAAACAATTCTGGAAAAAATGTAAAAAATTTGTAAATTTGTAATGTACTCATTTTACTCAAGTTCGGTGTAAAAAAAATTCATAACTCAAATTATTGTAGAGTGCATCCCATAATACTACACTTAAATATTACGCAATACTTACCTGCATATTTTCAAAACTAATTTTGTATGTGAAAAATTTTTAAAATTATTTTTTTAATTTTTTTTGGGAACCTTTTAAATCGATTTGTTTTTGTTTTTGTGCTGTTTTTAAAAATGTATTTAATAAGCTCCAATTTCATATTTATTTATTATTTATGTTTATGCATCAAGCCTAAAAATTTT
>NW_023460394.1:0-26815 GCF_013731165.1 Rhagoletis pomonella | reverse complement strand
TAAATTCATATTTCAATATTTCACTTAGCTTGAACATTTTGAATTTAACTTTTTAAACAGCTGGTAACCCTAGTAAGTCCAATTTCCAAATAAAGTTTCCTTATATTGCCTTTGTTTGACAACAGTACTGTAATATTTCACTTAAATTAGTAACGAAATTAAGTTTGTATTTTTGACTTGGTGGCAACCCTCTTCAACAACATGTTCGAAATAACATTTTTTTTAAATTTTTTCATTTGATACTAAAATTGCATTGACTTCGCGTCAATTGGCATTTTCCATTGACGTTAGTTGGTACAGAAGAAAAATGACTGGCGTGCTTTGTTGGACTCGGCTAGAATCGGTTAGTGTGTTACGGAGGTAATCAGGAGGAAGAAGAAGGCTAATACTTCTTTAATGTATTTAACTTTTTAATCAAATTCAAGTATTGAACAGGTGGCAACCTTCTGAAAAAAATCTAAATAAATAGTTTTGATATCTCTTCGACACCTATAGTATTACATTTAGTAAGTATATTAATTGACTTATTTTTAAAATCGGATTCAACTTTTTCAAGTGGTGGTAACCCTTTTAGAAACTATTTTCGAAATAAAGCTTTCTTAAGATTCTTTCGTTAGATAGCAATTTTGCAATATTTCACTTAACTTGACACTTAAATTGAATTTGAATTTTAAATAGATGGCAACCCTTTTCAAATCATTTCCTAAATAAAGCATACCTTAGCTGCTTTAACTTGACACAAATCGTTGTCTTAGCTTATTAATTAAATCGAATTGCACGTTTTATGCAAGTGGCAACCTTTTTCAATAATTATCCTAAATTTACTCGTAAATTAAAATTTTTTGTATTTTAACTTTCGTTAGCTTCGCGCTAATTACCCTTCTTATTCACATCAAAAAATTCACGCTAATTATAAAAATTCACTTGCTAACAAAAAGGTAGGAAGAAACTTTGTGGCCGATAAGAATCTTCAACATTTGCAGAAACAGCAATTACCGGCAGCTGAAAAAGGCGCAAGAATGTGAAAACGTAAATAAAAAGAAAAACTACGAAATACTACATATGTACAAAAAAAGGAAGGCAACGAATAATGAACCGCCGCCATGGCGCTGTCAGCGATCAGCAAAAGTTGCTGCTGCCTGGTCGAAATGCCAATTTAAATCGGCTGCAACTAAAATAATTGCCGAACTAAATCCAATAGGGAATTGAGTTGTGGCGACAGTGAACGAATTAGAAAGAGCTTAAGAGAGATACAAAGCGAACACAAGCGATTGAGAAGGAAAGAGGCCTCCCGATTTTCAGCTTCAATTGGCTGGACGAATCCGGCCGCAATTTACATGGCAGGCATAAACGGATAAAAATGTTGCTGTCACTAAATGCTACATTGCCAGGAAAAAACCAAGCAATGCTGGAAAGGAATATAAAACGAAAAAAAGGGAGGAGAGGAAAAATGGCAAGAAAGCACAAATGCCACCAAGCCGCTTTGCCACACTCTTTCAGTATTTCCTATTTGTTTTTTTTTCCATTACTATTTTGCTTCACTTGTTTCCAACTGCACGAAAAGCTAACCGAACAAAAAAAAAAATGTTAAGAAAAATTGCGCATAATTTATGCAAAATTGGCAAAAACGTAGCGGAAATCAGGTTAAACCGCATTCAGCATTTGTTGTGGCGTGTCGGCAGCGGCACTACTACCAGTTCGATCGGGCAATCGATCAGGCGTTTACGACGCCCGGCCTGGCGCAGCTCGGGGTTGTGCGACCAGCGCACACTCTTAGGCGGCTATACAGCGGCTGTTGCTAATCCTGAGGCGTCTTTTGGTGGCGCATTGCGTTTTGGAATCAACATTTTTTTTTGTATTGATTTTTGTTACTTGGAAGTTTCAAGCTTTATGTAGTATTTGAGTGGTTGGCTTTTTTCGATTTGTGGGCATTGTTGTTGGCATGCTGTCAGACAAGTTAACAAATCTGGTCAATTGCGGTAAATGTTGCAGTTTCGATAGGTAAGTACCGTTATCGTATGCAATAAATCTATTGGGAATTACGAATACTAATACTGGCATAAAAATAAATGTACACAACTACACTTAGCATGGCTTAGACAATTGCATAGTGCATTCATTATACTTACTTGCGTTTTTGTGGCTCATTCGTTACGTTTTACTCAATGAGCTGCACATGACGAACCACAACACTTGAATTACTGAATGAGTAAATTATATTTGGTCGAACAGCAGCACAGATGGTAGATTGACGTACATATGTATGCACGAAGCTAGCTGCAACAGTGAGATGTGGCACGGGACTTGACCTAAAGTGGAGGAAATGTTTTGTTTTTTACATCACAGCGGAGATGTATTGAATGTGAAGGGTGTACAAATTCGGTTCAATATAATTCGGTTGAAATTTGTTGAATTTTCCAAATTTTTTTTTATAGAATTTGAAGCTTAATTTATATGGCCTTCGTAAAAACTTGGAAAATATTTTTATGGAAAAATAGCAAACAAAATATTTACTTAAAAATCGTTGTGAGTATTAAAAAAATCGAGACGTGGTCATTTTACAAAATAGAACAGCAGTTTAATTAACAAGATATATTAATGTGCAAAAAAAAAAAACAATAAAATAAAACAAAATTCATATATGTAAGTATGTACTGCGGATCGAACGTGGCTCCGCTGAGTTGAGGCAGGCAGCTTTAGCCCCTTGGCCACCGCGTGCGACACATTCATTGGCTTTTTTTGCTTGCCGTTTTGGGCAGTGTTATCATCGAAAATGTCCCTGATCCGCACTTTTTTTTTAAGGATTAACTACGGCAGTTAATTTTCGAGACAATCTGCGTCTTCTGTCTAACTGCGCTTTAAGTCAATAAAATGGGAATTGAAATTGTTAGACATAGGTTAGAAAAATGGGACTATTTATGAATAATATCAAAGAATATCAAGAAATAAAATTACAGGTGTCAATAGCATAAGTCGCTTATTTATGACAAGAATTTAACTGTTCATTTATCAGAGCTATTATATGCATACAAAAGTCTTCAAACCAGAAAATTTTGTGTAAGCTTTATTTACACAAAATATGTGAAATAAACGCTTCGTAGCATCCTTCCCCGCAAAAATTTCGGCTAAGTTTTCTGACTCATGCATTTCCACTTTCCTTTGCATGGGCTCTTGCGATCTTCCTTATTCAACGAAACTCAGGCTTAGTTGAGGTGACCTATTGTAGTCTTTAACATTTTGAACTATGCGAAACTATAAGTCAAATAGAGTAGGCGAAAAATGCATACAGATTAAATCAAATAAAAAATAAAGCATTCAAAACAACTAAAACTAAGCGTAGAAATGGTTAAACAAATGGCAGATGCGCTAAATCTGAACAAAATTTCATTTAACAAAAACTATAAAAAAGATGAGCCCAAGTAACAAATAAAATGCAATAGCAAAATGAAATGGCATCGTGACCAAACGAAATTTATCACAAACCAACGAAATATGTATTCTTATCATTGAACGGCGATCGCGAAAAAGCTAACAATGACACATACATACATACATACATTTATGTACCCACACACACACACACACACACGCAACCAGCAAGAAGAAAGCACCATTGGTTGACCGCAGACAGCGGGAGAGGGCAATGGCGTAGGTTGATATGAACGGCGGCTAGTCGGTTAACATTGGCTTGTTGTTTGTGCTGCGCTTTCTATTTGCTTTGAAATTATGCAGAATCCGCTTTGGACAGAATGCGAAAGCTGGTGAATGGTTTATTAATGTTACTATCTACATATGTATGTACATTAGGGCAGGTCAATTTGTGCATATGTTAGATTCTTTCGACTCTGCGCGTATAGCACAGAAGGATTCTTAGTATAAATCTAAGCAAATTTGCTAAAGAAACAATGGGTCTAAAATCAGGTTGGATTTTGTCAATTTACGAAAATCAGAAGTGCTTAAATTTTGTATGAAAACTTGCTATGTGCCAATTTTGGTATAAGGAATCCTTGTCTGCACTTATCTTTTTCTTAAAACTTCAACTAGAGGGCGCAACAGAAAAATTTTAATATTTTCTGCTAAACCTTTTTTCGACATTTGGCAATATTTAAATTGATTGTAGATCCAAGGTTTCTTCCGAAAATTTGCTTAGAATTGCACATAGCATCTGCTATGCTATACGCGCATAGTAAAAAAAAAATTACCCGCCCTAATGTACATATATTTATGAATACGTTTGCTTTTTAAAATATTAATTTCAAAATGTGATGAAGTGCGTGAGCAGCAAAAGAGAGAACTATGTATATACATACATATATGAATATATGTATATATAGATTTGTATACCTATAGAAAAAGCATTCAACTAGAACTGTGTCAACTTTACTAAGAAAAATAAACTCATAAATAAAAATTAGCAACAATTTATGGAATAAATATGCAAATTGCAGACAAAGTGTGTAGAAGTATGTAAAAGTGACATAGTATGTATGTATTATACGGAGGAGAAAACGGCTGAGACCATTGCTAAATATTAGATACACAAATGTACATAACGATGGCCGTCGGCAATAACGACACAACTCAAAATTTCATTTATTTCAGTAGAGTCAGTTAAAAAATTGTGTATTTCGTAACTTAGCAATAATACATGTATTTCTTGTAGTGAAAATTTATAAGCTTCCGAACTATGACTCTTTGTAGAGATTTAGTAAGTCTTGCACCTCAAAAATATGAAATCAGTAACAACTCGTAAGTAGTTAAACGAGAAAAACTCATTTTGTATTGCTGAACAACGGTACAAACATGAAATTTTGAGTTGTGCCGTTTTTTCAGAGGACCATAGGGTTTGCGCCAGGCTGCCTAATCGGTCACAACTATAAACACGGAATACCATGCCTGTCTTGAAGACGAAGAGGCGTCAAACACTAGCCAGCGTTGTAGATTTTGAACCACAACATTCGCTCAAGGACATATTCATAAAATAGAGTCAGATTTTTAGTTAAAAAATATCCCAAAATTCAAAACCATTAAGAATCGCTTATAGACCTCTGCCTATTGCAAGTAATGTAGAGACACTACTGTCAACAGATATACTCATAGGAAGGGACAATGTAGAGGATATGAAGCACTTTCTGAGTTATTGACAAGATAAAGGACTACGCATTAGTTTTGTGGATAAGTGCCTCCTAAAGAAAGATAAAGAAATTTGATACATTTAGGTCTCCAAACTATTTTGTCATCAACTCAAATTTTTCAGTTTCTAAAGTTTACACAACTAGTTCATTTTATTTTCGTATAAAATTATTGTTTTAGAAACGCAGTCCTTTTTATTGCTAAAGGCCAATATGCAGCTCTCAAGAAAACGGTCAAGAAAAAATTTGCCATTATTTCATGTGTGTGACACCTGATACTTCACCACCTGCGACAGCCTATATATTTCAGTTGCAAACATGGATTGCCTTGTGCTCTTTTTTCGCAAAAAAACCTTCAGAAAACCGTAGTAGAAAGTGTAGCAAATTTCTTAGGAACAACGTTCTGCCTTAAGGAAATTTGACACAAGAAAATTTCCAAGCCATTTCTTGTACGTCATTTTATATGGAGTTTTTGCTTTTCTTGAGAGCTGCATACTGGACTTAAATGAGAATGACAGAAATAATCCTCTTTCATGGACGATGTCGTTGCAGATATTCACGTCACGATAGGAGCTGCACGGAATTCAGGTACCCAGAACCCTTAATTGGCCTGCAATGAAGATCATTTGGGTGAAGTTATTTTATCTGAATGACAAGGAAGTGAAAATTGGAAAACGATGAAAGAAAAAATACGGGATAAATACTTCATTGTAAATGGTCACATCACGTTTATGAAACTTTTGTCAAACCTGATAGTAGTGTACTCTTACCAGCGCATGTTGAGTGACGAGCGACAGGACATAGGCGGGAGAATTATGTACCAATGTAAGCCTATACTAAATGCATACTTCGCATCCTAAGATCCCTGGAACTAGAAGAACATGCCCTAAATAGCCGCCAAACGAAGGAACCACGAAAACTGAACTGAGATCATGAATTTACGAAATCACGAATGCGCCTAATTCAATGCTTGAGAGCTTCTCAGGGTTAGCCAAGGAGTATGGGCCAAAATATTTCCATCTTAGCCCCCCGAAGGCTGGACAGTCTAGTAGAAAGTGCTGAGAGATGATTTAAAATCATCACCCTCTTGACAGCTGATACAAAAGGGATCAGGTAAGATTCCCAACTTTGCGCGAAAATACCAATCACGCAATGGTCTGTCAGAACCACCACTAATAGTGAGAGCTGAGACTTTGCAAGCACAAGGAGCCCCTATTACGGCGCTCAGTCCACTCCAGGTCTGAATTATCAGTGCTCCCTGAACTTACATGATTTTTTTTTTTCCAAGTAAATAGACCATCTCTAAACAATAATGGAATCTACTATCAGATTTCCATTCATCCTATTCAGTAGGTTCTATTCCGCTTCATCGTATGCTTATCAGAATTAAAAAGACGCAAAAATTTATTTTCGACACCTTCTACAGGAATATATTAAAAAAAAAAGCGAGAACAAAAGTTACGATATGTCAGTGCAATTTGATGTTTTATTTTAAAAATTTCGTGGAAGTTCTCACAAGAGTTTCTGATGCATTGGATTATTCTTTTCATGGGAATTGCAAAATAATTCTTTCTCAATAATTTCGAAGAACAATTCGCTGCTGACAAACAATTGTTGTTTAAGAAATCTTGTACCTGTTTATGCACATTTCATTAGACTGCATTAAAAGAGCCGTTATTGCCATTATTGATATAGCCAAGAGTGCTTCCGTTCCACTTTCAAGTCATGACACTGATAATATGCTAGCACATATGTACCTACACATATATGTACATATGTATAAGCATACGTTGTATATACATATATGATAGTATTTACCTTCCAACTCTCTACAGGTGATTCTCAAAGTTGTCATTGTTTACTTATATTTTATTTGATTAAGTATGTAAGCATGAAAAATACGCGCTAGTCCGTACTTTCTCTTTAAGAGTTTCGTGATTTTCTCACCATAAAAATTTCACTTGAAATGACAAGTTACCTCGCCATCGTGTAGGGAACGGCTGGACTTCTGAGTAAGCAGCAGCAAGCGAAAGGAAAGGAGAAACAGACAAATAAGCACAGAACACTTGTAAGTTAAGAAGAATCGTTTGTCTCGCTGGTTTGAACTGGAAAAAAATAAGTGCTGAGCGAGCGTTAATGTTGCTTTGGATTTCAATTATTTGTTGATAACTTAATAAACAAATAGCAGTTCGCTGGAAAAATTAAACCGCTTGAACAAGTAGCTTCTCAATGCTACCTGCCAGTAGCAGTTAGTAGGAATATAAGCAAAAGCATGGTTGATAGCTTTGTGCTTGCTATATTTTGTTGGTTCAGTGACTGTGAATCTCTGTGTTCGATTTGAATTTACATAAATTTTCCCAGATACACTTTTATGTAATGTGTGTATGCACATAAATGTATATAGATAATAGTGCTTTTTTCCCTCACCTCGAAATTTTGTGGGAAATACCTAAATTAATTTCTCTGAAAATATTAATATTATGTGCTCGACCAAGGATACAAAGATTTTCCGTTCAAAATACACGTAAACTTTTATTTATTTTTCTTCAAAAGTAAATAGCTCTAGAAGCATTTTATGGCATTATCTTGGTCAATGATAGGGTTTCTCCAGAAATGAAGGCTCTACAAAAGTGTCCATTGCGGCGTAACCCTAGCTCCCACCAGCGAGGTACTATGGGTTACTAAACCCACGTTTTTTGCCCCTGTCTCGTAAACAGCAAGAGCTACGGATAAAATGTAAATGACAAACTTGTAGAAAATTCAAATTTAAAAATTTAGACTAGCAAATCGCTAAAATCGATATTTCTATATAATATATATATTAACAAGTTTTTATCTCGTCTTTCTTCAGGACAGCAGCCACATTTTTATTATTTTTGAATAATATATTTCCTATGAGGAACTCGGCTTGTTTTCGCAGGACATGCTACATAACTATTAGCTATAAAACCTTGATGAATTTTGATGAGTAAACTTTCCTATGTTTTCATGAATGAATGTGTGTCCATTTGCCTTTCGACGAGTCGTTGTAAAACTGTTGCCTAATTGGTTGTGACAAATGAAATTATTTAGCCTTTTCTCCTTCATATTATATGAAACACATTCTGTCGTCGAGAATACTGGGAGTAGTTGGGTTATTGCAACATCTGGATTTTTCGACTGATTATCAACACTGGTTTGGTTTTGCCTTCGTATAACGACAAACCCATCTCTAGCATCCAACCTCGAAATATATCTACCCCCAAATTGGCTCTATATTCTTACTAGCTTTATGTTTCCTATAGCAGACTTAAGGTCAAGGCTATGTAAATAAGATGTGACCTAGCACGGAACCCTGTGGTACGCCTGTTGTGACGGTGATCTTTTTGTTGGTCAATTTAGTATTATATAAGTAGGAAAATTCTGTTTCAAAAATAGCTTCTATTATGTAAATATCAAATGTTGTCGTCTCAGGAACCGCTGACCCGATTTCTAATAAACTTGATACACAGATTTATTTCCGTGTAACCAAAATAAAGTTTAGGTGTTTTGAAATTGGTAAAAAAGCTTTTAATATATAACGGTATATTTGAATAATATAAAAAAATCGCGTCAATTCACTAGCTAATTATGCAAAATTGTACAGATTTAATGTTAGGAGTAATCTTTTGCAAAAAGAGTAGATTTTTATAAAATTTTAGAAAGGAGGTGTTGCACCGCCCAATTTACGTAAACTATGTTGATCTCAGTAATGGCTAAATCAGGCACCGAAAATAACCAAATACTACAATTTTTATTTTTAGTTAATTGAAAAATCGTTAGTTCATTTTTTTCGTTTAATTCGGATTTTTGCTTTTTCAGTCAAGTTTAATATTTATTTTTTGAAAAAATTTTATTTTTGATTTTCGAACAAAGATAAGTAATTGTTATTTTGTGTTTTTATTTTTTTTTTAATTTTTAACCAATATATGTAATTGTTTTAAAATTTAATTTAAAATTAAATAACAAATTTGTTCGAAAAAATAAAAATTCAGATTTAAAGATTATTCTTGATCGAAAAAAACAAAAATGATAAAATAATGGTTAAATTAATAAATAATAAATTAAATTAAAATTAACCCTTAATAATTAAATTTAATTAATAATAAGGATTAAATTAATTAAATTAATAAAAATATAAATCCAATTTAAACGGTTAATTTAAGACTTTTGCTATAAATATTATAGCCTTTACGGCCCTTGATAGAAATCGGTGTTCCCAAACTTGACGTTGTAAATTTTTTGAAATTTTTTCTATGTAATGGTATTCCTCAGAAACGCGTTATATAGCATACATTTTATGTGCATGCGCGCCGGCTATACGAGATTCGATTCTTTCCAAACTTACGACTCCTTTGACAGTTTTAATCTGCATGTATTATGTACAAAATTTTGAAGTTTTGCAAGGAAACAACAAATATTACCATAAAATTCCATGTTCGATCTCTAACGTTTCTAATGTCTAAATGAGAAAAACTAGGTGGTACTAGGAAATTTTAAGGGTTAAATATTTGAGTCTTAAATATTTGGAAACCAGTGCTGAACTAGAAAAGCTATTAAAACCACGGAATTCAACGTGCACGAATAAGGTTTTTCTTGGCGGATTTTGAAAATAGCACAGTGTTATTTGACGATCCCTTTTTTTTTGTATAATTTTTTTCAATGCATTTTTCTTTCCGCTTTGTAATTCAATACTGATGATTTAATTATATTTGCTATAGAAACTTACATATGTATGTATATGTGAAGTGTGGCGTCATTCGAGGCATTACAATTGATTAATATCCAAAATGCTACAAAAGCGAACATATGCATTTTAGTATATATTTATATACGTAGATATGTATGCATATGAGTTTGGCACATAAAAATCACGTACCGCTGCACAAGCGAAATTGATATAACAATTATCTACTCAGCAATAAAGTGGAGCATTGGAGCAAGTTGTATGTATGTGTATACGATCACATACATATGTATGTACGTATGCAACAACAAGTATATACTTGCAATTCACGTTGGAAAGTCTGTCAAGACAAAGCCAAGGTAAAAGGTGCGCTCTTGCAGTCATTTTTCAATTAAAGTTTTTGGTTTTTGATTTTTTTTATGTGTGGTTTTCAATTTTGTTTTTTTTTTTAGACAATATACATTTTGACTACTTTAATTTGTGTTTCCCTAAATTATTTTGCTTCACAATCGAATTCTGCTACGAAATGGTGCGGCATGAAATCTGAGGCGAGCGCATAAAATCGTAAGTAACTGGGGAGTGGCCAACAAAGCAAATGATCCATGCAATTACTACATATATGTACGTACGATCAGTGCAAGCAGAATGCATTCATATTGCATGTAGCATTTGTAATTGAAAGCCAGCGCTTTGTTGGCGGGCGGGCGGGCGCCTTAAATGTGCCGCAGCACTTAAGCCACAGTGCCGTCGTTATCTCTGAATAAATATGTGTCGAATGTAAGTTTATGGTTAAATTTTTCCCAAAACGAAAATTTAAGTCGAACAAAGGAGAAATACTCGAAAATCCAATCCAAAATCAATTTTGTCATACGAAGACTCCATTAGGTGAGCCCCACAATGAAGATATCAAATGCTGTTTGTAAAGCTGAAAATGGGAAAATTCACTAATCCACAATCCGCGCGCACGTTTTTTGGTTTTGCTTGGCAATTATTTCTTTATTTTCATAGTTAGTTGAGTGGGTGGGTGTGTTCGTCGTCGCGTCAGCTTGGCTGGCTGAGAAGATAATTTTCTGACGTATTTCGCGTTCGTTTGATTGTTTTCAATGATTTCTGTACAACATATAGTGGAAGTACAATTCAATACTTTCGCAACTACCTTGCTATGTTTGCGGTATTGTGGAATGTTTGAACAGCATTGCAAAGAAGCAAAATACAAATGCAATAACCGGTTGAAAATATCTATTTACGTATATATGTGTGTACTACGTGAAAATGTTTTCTTTTTTTGTTTTTTTTAATACATATACATATTTGTTGTACATACATAGATATGCATGTCCATTAGGGTGCATCGCCAAAAAAATTTGCGGTTTTTCTACCGGAATAATAAAGTTTATTATATTTTTTAAGAAATACTAAGACTTACGTGAGCTGGATCAGTTTGAAAATATCCCCAAAGGTATCATTATTTTAATTCGGTTGATTAAATGTTCAAGCATTTTTATGCAGACCTTCTAACCTTAGTTTCTTTTATTATCTGCAGTGATTATTTGGTGAAAACAATTTTGAAAACAAATTTTATTTATAAAAAAAAAATCGATTTTTGGGGTCCACCAAACGTAAATCTTAGAATTTTTCCGAAATATTTTGACGGAAGTTTTAAAATACATACATAAGTATAATAAATTCTACAAGTCCAATGGGAAAAAGTTACAATTTTTTCTTGTGAATGAAGAGTGGTGCACTCTAATGTACATATGTACATATTTATTTGCACAACTTTATCAGCTTCAGTGCATTCGCCATTTCAGACTGTCACCACTTTTATCACTCTTTAAGATGTTCATTACAGCCTTTCCGTGGGCGTGTCGCTTGTGCTGCTTATTATTTTCTTCTTTTTACTACTTGGCCTTATTAGAATATTCAGTTTCGAAGGTTTAAAGGGGTATTTTTTACGAGGACTTGTATTCGCTCTAATATAAAATTTGGTAACGGTGTCACGCTCTTGATGATTTTTAGTGCAAACGTTTTATTCGTGAGAAAAAATTAGTAATACATTATTATATGATGAACACATACCAAATAATAGTTGGATATATTTAAAACAGGGACTGAAAATAACAGCTATTTTTTTGAACAGTTAAACTTGGCCAAACTTCTTATAAGTCCGAAATAAAAGTCCTTTCCGGATAATTAAATTAATTAAATTTTTGATTGAAATATTTTTCAATAAGTGACTTTCCTCGTTTAAATATTTTAGTTTCAAAGCTATTTTAGTCCTCTTTCATCTGAACCAAATTTATTTAATTTGGATAAGCGGTTGGTTTATTATTAGTAAAGGACTTTTATTTCGGCCTTAGAAAATATTTTGCCAAGTTTGACTGTTTAATAATTCAGTGAGAGCAGAGACCAGTATGTTTTCTTATATATATTTATATGAAGAAATATATATTGGGTCAGAAAAAGGTGGGTAGGCACGGTGTCCAATGGTAAAGTTCTCTTACCATCGAAAAATGATCCGGATGGTCGTTCGGAAAATGCATTAGACTAGGCCGAGCATTCTTTGTAGTGCCGTCGAATTAAAACTTAAGAAAGTTCAATTACATCGCAGTTGAGAAGTGCATTCGCAAAAATTACATAAATTGCAAAAAGAAATTTTTGCACATGCAGCAGTACATAGCATGCATTTAGGCACCCGGTGTTGGCAGTCGCGCCTAAACAACTGTTAAAAAAAGTAACTGTTATTTTCGGTCCCTGATTTAAAACAGCAAACCCATGATGACTTAAGCAGAGATCACACCACTTTGTACATTGGTAATTAGATGCCGATCAAATATTCATTCTTAATACAGTAATGTCTTAAATTTTAATATTTTGCTTTTTTCAGCTTTCGGTGAAGGTAAAGAAAAGTAAAAATCTGGGAATCATGGTATGAGTCATAGTGGTGATGTGCGTTATTGGCAATTTCTGAAAAACACAAAACACCTGCAGGCAACTTACCAAATAAAATTCACACCATTACGCTGGGTACCATTTTAAGAGCTACTACAAATGTACGCATGTGAAAGGAAAGAAAAAAGCAAAATAAATAAATATAAAAACCTCAAGGAAAGTCTATTGACCTTTAATGCCTTTTACAAGAAGGTTTTAACTTCGTTCATGATGAAATTAATCACAAATTAGCGCCTATCGTTCCTATAGATTTTTAGATTTATGCATGAATGGGTATATAAATGCTATGCTAGATATGCAAATACTAATTTATTGTTATACCATTTTTGTGACAAACTTATATATGAAATGGTAGAAATGTAAATTTCGTGTTTACTAATCTCGTGTTTTCTAAGTAAATGAAACATTTTTTTGGACAACTGCTATAGCTACGCTAATTTGCCTATAATTTTTCCATTCAAAAATCGGAGATTAGTCTACTGGCCGCTGCTGACCCATATACAAATGTACATAGGTGGAAGCAGTGAAGATTCGCTTTGTGTAATGTAAATCGCAACAGAAGAAAAATTATAATGAAATTTCCATTTTAAGTGTTGTATATGTATGTGTAGATGAGCGTTGGAATAATGCTTTAATGACACATACGCGCGAGCAAAACAAAAAAGGTGTTGGAGGCAAAGAAATTTTATGCGTGACACCTATTTAATATATGTACATACGTACTTCAGGTGATGCTTTTATGTAAACTTGCCTACCCACATACACACATACTTAGATCCACACATATGTATGTACGCACGTGCTTGCCTGACATGCAGTGGTACAAAGCACAGATATAAGTATATGTCTGGCTATTTGACCCACTTTTTTGGATGTTGTTAGAAACGGGAAAGTTTAATTTTTTCTCTATTTACTGAGTGTTGAAAAAATTGGAGTAGCAGATTGCCTTACCCTTTTAGCTTTTTTTTACGACCAAATTATTTCACTCGTCTTATCTGTAACTACGGATTTATTCGGCGTGACTCATGAAATAAGCAAGAAAACTAAAAACATTCTTGTGGGTTTACATGCAGCTATTTTGTTGCTTATTGGATTGATTTCTTTTAAAGGAAGGCTGTGAAGTAATAAAACTACACTCAAATATATTTGCATAAACTTTTGTATGAAACGTATGTAGTTTTTGTTTACTTTTTTCAATTTATTTTCGTTATATTCTTTTATTTTTTATAATACAAAAATTTATATAAACTTGTTTCGTTCGATTTTAATTTTAGAAATAAGTTTATTTTATTTTAGTTAATTAAATTAAATATTCAATTTTATTTTATTTTTTTTTTAATTAAATGTAATTTATATAAATTTAATTTAATATAATTTGATTCGGTGTAATTTATTTCACTTCAATATAATTTTTAACATGGTAAATTTTTTGATTTTATTTAAATTTATTTTAGTTGTTAAAATTTAATTTTTGAAATTAATTTAATTTAATGTAATTTCATTTAATTTAATTTATTCTGTTTTATTTTTTTGTTTAATATAACCTTATATTACTTTAGGTTGCACTTTTTTTGTTTCAATAAAGTTTATTTCATTTGGTAATTTTTTTTTATTTATTTTATTTGTTTTAAATTTTTTAAATTTAATCTAATTAGTTTTTTTATTTTAGTTTATTGTATTTTAGGTTATTTAGATTTATTTAATCAAATTAATTTTTCTTGTTTGACTAACTCTATTTAATTGACCTTTGGTTCCCTTTAATTAAATTAAAATTTGTTTTATTTAAATTAATTTCTTATAATTTCTATTTATTTTATTTTATTTCATTTTGCTCCTTTAATTTAAATTTTGAACTTTAGTTTACTTTTAAATTTTATTCTTTTATGGCCTTACTCATAAAAAATAAAGTAATTTGTAAAGCTACTTTACAAGGAGTGGTAGTTCCTAAATAAATGCTCGGATATATTTTCTAGCCACCAGTTTAATGGTGACATTCACCTCCCCAAGCTACAACAATGTATAAAAACCATGCATTTGTAGTATACATATGTACATATGCTCGTAAATAAGTATGTCTGTATGTCAAGCAGTAATAATTTCAGCTCCAATGCGCCGACAAACAGCCAATTAAGCTGTGCAGCAGTTTAACGCGCTTGTTAATCAACGCAGATAATATATAGGAGCGTACAAAAAATAAAAGGTTTTTTTTTAAACTAGTTTTTGTTGTACTTCTTCTATAAATATTATTTAACTTTTATTTGACGTAATTAATTTGTTTGTGGTCGGGTGGCTTTAACAGTTTAGCTGCAGGTGCAAACAAATATAAGCTGATTGCCATCACAGACACAGTGGCGTATCGTACATAAAGAGAGTTTTGTTATAGTTATTGTGGGTGTTGTTGTTATTGTTGCAAATTATTGAAACATAAATACAAAAGAGTTATTACTTAACAAGAGCGCTGAGTCATTGACAAAGTTTAGTTAATGGAAATAAGTAAAAAATCAATTGAATTAGCTGAATAATTAAATTGTTAATTGATAAGTAGTAAAAAAGTTGCAAAGCATAAATATAAAAATATTAAAATTCAAAAAATTAGCTACTTTAAAGAATTAGTAGCAAATTTGGTTAATTATTTGTTTATGGTTGCCAATCAACTGCTGCCGTATTTTGCTTTAGTGGAAATTCATTCATTCATGCGGTCAATCAGTCTAATGCGCGCTGCTAAATTTAGTGTACATATATATAGGTGAGTATTCGCGTAGACATACATATGTACATACATACCTCTGTGCAAATATTTTTACTAGCTACCAGTTATTTAGAGCACTTGTGAGTGTGTTGTATGACGGGTGTAAGTGTGGGCGCGTTTATTGTTCCTATATACAAGCATACCTACATACATGGTATATATGTATGTGGTAACTACAAGTGCGGAATTTTAGCGAAGTTGTAAAAATATAATTTTCAAAAAAAAAACAAACCAAAAATGCTCACACAAATCTACGAATCATGAGCACATGTGGCGATAATTTAAAAATTTTAACCTCAACTAGTTTCTTTTGTGGCAAGTAAGAGGTAATTGTTCTGCTGTCATTGAAATGGATTTGCGGTTTAAGTAGGCAGGGATTTTAAATACTTTCAATAAGTGTATGTATATTTTTAACGAGTTCATGGGCATGCAAAAATGATTTTCGCTTTAGAGAATTATATGTTATTCTTTTGGCGAGTGTCCATTTACTTTAATTCGGAAGTATTGAAAAAGTTAAACTACAAAACCACAGCTGTATTAGTTTTCTTAGAAATAAGTATTGAGTTTGTCTTATTTTTTCAAAAGAAAACCGCAGGCTGCATTTGAGAGCATTTAGTATGAATGATCGCTATAAAAATAACTCCATTTTAACATAGATGTTGACGACCTTAAAAAGGAATATCTTTATTTGAACTTTTAATGCAGATTTAAGTTTGAAAAATACAAAACCAAAATGTACGTGTTTCGAGTATTTATAACCCAGTTACAAAGTTCTCCGGATTCGTTTATGATATCACACAAGTGGAACAAATATCTTACTGAAAAGTTAGACTATTCCTACAGATTTCGTACTTATTTCCCCATCCGACATGTATCATCGAATTCTGTCCGATTTCGCAAACAATTATTATTTTATAAAATTTTGTTGAGTTATTTTTATACCTTTCATGAGCATGAAATGGTATTATAACTTTGGTCCGATGTTTGTAAGTACCAGAACAAAAAGAGATAGACCCATGAAAATGTATACTTATATGATCAGAACGTCGAGCTGAGTTGATTTAGCCATGTCCGTCTGTCCGTCTGTCCGTCTGTCCGTCTGTTTGTATGCAATCTAGTCTCTCAGTTTTCGAGATATCCGCATCAAATTTGGTAGGTGGGTGTATTTTTATAATTATTAATCATTTATCGGAACCGGAAGAATCGGACCACTACAACATATAGGTCCCATACAACTGATTGTTCAGATATGAGATTTTTCATTATAACTTCTCCATTTATGCAGCTACGAACATGAAATTTTGCAATACTTGCACCCATTATCAACAGAATACTTACAGTGAAAATTACAAAGATCGGGTCACTATAACCTATAGCTCCCATACAACTGATTGTTCAGATATAAAATTTTTCGTTATAACTCCTCCATTTATATAGCTAGGAACATGAAATTCCGCACTGTTTTCAATAATTATCAACAGAAAACTTACAGTGAAAATTAAAAAGATCGGGTAACTATAACCTATAGCTCCCATACAACTGATTGTTCAGATATGAGATTTTTCGTTATAATTCATCCATTTATGTAGCTAGGACCATGATTTTTCGCGCTGTTTTCACTCATTATCAACAGAAGACTTACAGTGAAAATAACAAAGATCGGGACACTATAACCTGCAGACCCCATACAACTGATTGTTCAGATATGAGGTCTTTTATCATAACTCCTCCATTTATGCAGCTAGGAACATGAAATTTCGCACCATTTTCACTCATTATTAACAGAATACTTACAGTGAAAATAACAAGGATCGGATGACTACAACATATATCTTCCATACATCTGATTGTTCAGATATGGGATTTTACTGTAAAACTTCTTTATTTGAACAGCTAAAACCGATAAATTTCGTAAGATATTTTATAAATAATAATACAAATTCTACTGAGAAAATCATCAAAATCTATGCTGTATAAGCTTTATAAGATACCAGTTTTTGCCATATATCTCCTTTATGTACGAAACTAAACCCAATAAATTGAGTTACTGGTTTACATACCGATCACATAGCGGTGAAAATCACTTAGATTGGTGTCATATAAAGTATATCTTCCATACCTCTGATTGTTTAGATGCGATTTTTATATAAGTATGTAACTCCTCTATCGATGTATGCAGATGTATTCAAAAGCAGTAATCTGCCAAAGTAAAATTTGCAGATGTTCATGAAAGGTATGAAGCCTTCGGCATAGCCGAAGACAGCGCTGCTCTTACTTGTTTTTTTTAATTTTTGTTTTCAATTGCACACAATTGTAATTAACAACGTGGCGTGACTTTTTCATTCGCTTCACCAATTGCGGTAAAATTACAACAAAGCTACGGCGCACCGCAGTAAATTTATGAGACCCAGGTAGCTGCCATATATTTATAGGCATATATATGGTGTGTACGTATACATATGTATGTACCAACAACACCGTACTCAATTAAAAGCCACAAAAAGTACTAAAATTTTAACCAAACCACATATGAAGCACAACTGTTATTCTCAAAAAAAAAAATATCGCCAAAGGCATATGACTGCCAGTCCCGCCCAAAAAATGTTGTGTGCTGACAATTTGACAAACAATATTTTTCAACTATTCCTTTTCGTTTGTGAAAAAAAAAGTTTCCCGGCGATCATAATTTATGTTTGCGTTTATTTAGTTTTTTGTTGTTTTTTTAATGGCTAGCGGTAACGTAAATTGAAGTAATGACAAGCGCACACAAAAGTTTTTAATGTGTCAATAATCAGTCAGAAGTCAGTCCCAAACAACCAAGGCAGGGGACAAGTCGACAAGTGACGGGCGTGATGCGGCCGGAGGCTTTTTATTTTAGGCAAGAATTGGAATGTGAGAATTGAAAGCAAATAACTTTGTTAAAATTTTAACGGCAAGAAGGTTGCATACATTTTTTTTTTTTGTACGAATGTCTAAAGCAATGGACACCCCCTACAATTAATTATAGCCACATTTGTAAGCTTCAAGCAAAACATATTGGCTAAAAGATTTTACAATAAAATTGTTGTTCGTTAATGTTTTCGATAAAGTTAGATATGTTGAAATTTTTTGTAATGGTTTTTCATGACAGCTTTCTTTAATTTATTGATAAATATAAATTTAAGTCAAACGAACATTTTTGGCATCAAACGTAGTATTGCAATCAATGTGACGTTCCTCCAGCTAAATATGCATTTCTTTGTTTTACTTTTACAATTTTGGTCTGTGGCGATTTATTTTGTCGCCTTTGCCACTGCAACCGTCTGTCTGCTCGTGTAACAAAAGACTTAAGAAACAAACTTGTTTTTGGTAAGTAATTGTTTTATGAATTTTAAGGTTTTCTTAATTAACATTTCGGGTATGTGTGTAAACACATAAGTGTATAGCTATATGACTGTTTATGTGAATATATTGATATGTGAGAGATATTAAAAGGCAAAAGAAAAAAATTATTTTGCTGAAGCGATTGGAATTAGTAATTACATACCAAGAATATAGAAGTGACTGGCAACAAAAGAGGTTTTATACCCAAATTTCATTAACGACACAATGTTGTTGAAGAATTTTCCAACAAAAGCTTTTGAGTACCAATGAATTAAGAAATGAGTCATAAGAGCAATCAACGGTTTTTTTTGTTAAATTTTTCGGAAGTTCTTCGTTTTTCTGGAAGTTACTTTGTTAATATTAATTAGCAGGGTAAGATTTGGTTTACAAAAAGAAAAAGATTTTAAAAGCCTACGAATTCAAGTTTTTTTTTAGCAGTATGGGCATTGAAGACAACGTTTATTATACATTTAAATTATAGTTTTTGTTTGAAGGGCGATGGCAGAATACTCACTGGAGATAGGAATTTACATACAAATTTTTACATATCCTTGTAGATTGATAACTTATGTATTCATGATCCTTTCTTTATAAGCTCTTTTAGCATTTTGTAGCTCCCGAGCAAATTGGTCTTTAACTATGGTAAAAAGGTGTCACAGACCTTCAAGCTCTTGTCGAAGGAGGCTGAAAATGCTATGCGTGTTAATTTTGAAAAATTATTTGTTTCCTTGCAACAAAAATGAATAGTGTAAACATTCAATTTTTTTTATTTGACACATAGTTTTTGTTTACCAATTTTATTAGGAGGTGCTGTCGATATATTCCCACAGATTCGGAGTCCGTAAGACACAGTTTCAAGGCTAGCGGTACGAAAAACCTGTCCAAGCTTAACTATAAGCTGATACATACCTCGATCTCAAGATCGTCTAAAAGTATTTGTGTATGCTTCTTTGAGGATATTGCCAAATGCTTCTTCTATGCCAAAGAAAGCTGTCAGGATATATGCTGTGTAAATTCGGGTCTTACCTCAACTGTTCTAATGACATAATGAAAAGTCATCTGAGTGGACCGTCCACGTAGAAATACATGCTGTGCCTTGGATAAGTAAATAATCGCCAAGTAAAATAACAAAGAGACATAGTAGAGGGCTGTGCAGCCTTTAAAATGGAATAAAATTTACTGTTGGATAGAAATATTTATGAGCACAAAATCTGTGTAACTGAACTTCCACTAAAATATGTGGTTGAGATATATTTTGGGGTTCAGATTGAGACTCTTCTGAGTCAGAGAGTGGCTTTGTTTATGGGTTTTAATTCACTTTGAAAAAAATTGTTGAATAAATAATTATAAATTTTGTGAACTAGAAGTTAAATATTTATGACTGTTAACGACTTGACAGCCTGCAAAACGAAATACCACAAAAATAAAAAATCACCACAAATTTTATGCGGCAAATAAGTCCAGGTTGTTACTAAATAAAACTCTAAAAACTGGTAATTTCTCAAGATACTAAATACTATATACTATTAGCTCAAGGCTTTCAAACTTTTAATTCGCGTAAAATGAAATAAAAGTAAATCAAAAACTTTCCAGAAAAAAAACACAAAATAAAGCGTTTCGAAAATAAAATTATTTTCTGGGCCCAAACTCCGTTCCTTCCTTTAATAAAAGCTGTCTCAATTTATGTTATTGAATTCTATTACAATATAATCCCTTTCAGCTCCAAAATCAACAATATTATAAAAAATGAGTTTAAAATCATAGCCTTTGCCCTTCTAAATACTCACTTTAATTGAATTTTACACACATGCAAAAGCAAAAACAAAAAAAAACAATAATTTAAGCAAATTCATTAGCAATTCAACACCTCGCGTGTCTACGGCCAGCCCAGTGCACACCTCGCAAGGGCCACTAACAATACTTAGACAATATGCTGGACAGACAAGTTAGTAAGCTATAGAGAAACAAGATTTTCGGACACATTTCTTGTGTATTTATTTTTGCTAAAAATTTCATGTTAGCACAAAAGTCAAAAGCGTGCCGCCACACTTTGCAACGTCAGACAAAAAAATAGAAAAATTAAACACACTCGCATGTGCTAATTCATATGAACATTGCACATAGATACTAAAAGCGAAACAAGCAAAATATAAAAAAACGACATAAGCTTGCTTTGGCGACGAGAAGGGCATTTTGGCGTAAACCTGTTGAAATAAATAGTGAGTTTGCAAGCAAAAAAGAAAAAGAGGTCAAATGTTTAAAATTAAACACTTTATAAAGCTAGGAATAAAGAAATAAAATTAAGCAATATTAAAAAGTAAATAACGACGCAAAGTACAGCTGTAAAAAATAAAAATAAATGTGAGAGAGGAAAACAGATAGTTTAATATTTACAATGTACCGGCAATACGATGAGCTTGAAAAACACAATCCACATTTCACGCGTATGTTTTGTATTCTTTTGTACAATGTAAAAACGTGTTTGCATTAATGGGCGCATGTATTGAATTAATAGCCTTCTGGTTTAAGCTTTATTTTTGATTTTGGAAATTACTAACTAAAGCATCATAAATACCTACAAATAAAACTAAGTGCTTACAAGCATCTTTTCCTCTTTTATTCCAAACCTTTAGTAAACTATTTTCCAAAATACAGCCAAATTTTTATTTTTTTTGTGGCAAATTTTGCCCAGTATTTTGTTACTTTCCAGTCTCCACCACCGCTATATTTTCTGCATAGGCAAGTAGCTCTGTCGCCGAATCAAATTTCCTTGGCAATACCTTAGTCAAGACTCATAAGTAGCCGGAGAAGAATTGATGGTACAACCTTTGTGTTACACCTTTACTCTCTTTCTGGATTAGCGTGGCACCATTCCAATTTTCTGCAGCCTAGTAGGTTTGTCAGCCACAAATAAATAGCGTGGTAGGCTGATGCCAAAAATCTTAAAATAGCTTCGAATGACACGTTTTTTAATTCTCGACTATTTTATAGAAAAATATATAGGACATATTCCTTACTGGATTGCCATTAACCGCTTCGCTGAGTGAGTAATTTATTTCAATAAAACTAAATCTATCTAAACTTTGCCAAAAGCATGAGATTTTAATTTTTTTTAACCTTCTTAAAAATAATTTCAAACTAAAACTCCCTTGAACTTCTCTTTTCCAATTAACTTATTCACTGAATTCAATTTGAAATTTAAAACAGGTTATTACCGCCTATTCTAATAATTTATTGAAATTTTTGAAGAGCTTGAATTTAGCTTTTCTTTCATCTGGCACCCACATGCCATGTGATTAATACATACATATATATATAGTATATATTCCAATTACCTAATTCCCACAATTCGAGTTGAATTTGAATTTTCATATATGTGAAAACCCGGCTCTAGCTCAGGAATAAAGCCTTTTCAAGACTCTTTCGATTGATAGCTTTATGTAATAACTCATTTAACTTATAACATAATTGGATTTTAATTAAGTTTCAAAACAGATGGTAACTCTCTTCAAATACTCTAACGTTTGACCCTTTAATTTAAGCAAAATTATTTTAAATTCGAATTCTAAAACAATTGGTAACCCTCTCTTAAATATTTTCCAACTAAAGCCTTATTAAACCGCGTTAGTCAGACACCCATATTGTGATAAATATTCCAACTACCGAATTCCCTTAATTCAAGTAGAATTTAATTTCTCAAACAGGTGGAAACCCCTCTCCATGTAGTTACGAATTAAAACCCTTTTAAAAACATCTTGATTGATGCCAATATTGTAGTAATTCATTTAAAATAATTGAATCGAATAAGTTTTTCCCTTAATTCAAGTTGAGTTTAATTTTTTAAACAGGTGGCAGTCCTCCTACATAAGTATGGAATTAACTTTATATATGTATCTCCTACTCCGTTTGTTTTGGAGAAAGAAAAGCTACTTAAGTCTGCTACGAAATTGATTAAATAAGCCAACCTCATTATATTTAACTGTATTATTTTCTTTTCGATCGCACATAAAAATCCACTATTAACAAAGTTAACTTTAACAAAGAAAGAAATAAAATGTACTAAAATGTACCTGAATGTAAATTTTTCCAAAAAGGTAGATTTGATCTTACTACTTATGTAAGTACATACTGCTGCAGCTGAACATTGATAATGATCATGAAATGAATAAATATATGTATGCATAAATAAACAATATTGTTGCAGTGAGTGTCAGAGTGAAAATATTCATGGTCACCATGATGAGCTGGCTAACTGAAGAGGAAATGTAATGGGAAACCAGAGATGAACAAAAAAAAAAATAAATATATAATACACGTAAAATCAAACAATGCGTAGCATCGTCTGTTCGCTTTGGCGGCAGTGACAGTGTCGATGGTCAGCGCACATCCACGTATCCATATATGACGACGATTCGGCAACCAGTGCTGTTGTATGAGCATGTGTGCCGTTTGTTGTGTAGTTCAGCTGATTAAAATAATGGTTTTGAATTCGTCGACTTGAAAATGAGTGCAACCGCGTCCTACATGCTGATGGTGATTTATAGTTGCACAGCTGACAAACATACAAAATCAAAACATACTAGATATGTATATAGCTGCATATAGTCACATGCAGTTGCTTATTGCATTGCCATGCCAATATATAAGTGGGCAACTCTTGAATTTAATTGCACTTTTGTTTGAATGCATCCGCTGTGGCAATTAGTGAACCATGTCAATGACAGATTTTTGTTTAAAATGTCAAGTTCGAGCTTTTAGTAATAAACAAATTGAAATTAATGACGAATACGACATAAATTATATCATCGAAATACATAGGTATACTCCCACATAGGAAGTACTGGTAGCAGAGCATGAATTTGTGTACCCTTGATTGCTACCTGTTACATATGAACGTGGGCGCACGCTTTGGAATTGACAGTGAATTTCCGCTTGCGCAGTAGGGAACCTAGTCAGGATCAACCGCTTTAGGCTGAACTATTCCATTCCAATTTCATTTCATTTCATTTTAGCAGAGATTTTCAAGTATAAACCTCTCAAATGTTGCTTGGTCGATACGATTACACTAGGTTAAGTAAGTTTAGCGCCCTACCTTGAAGTTTTGTATTTAACCGAATTTATCAACGACCGGTTTTCGATTGAAAACACAAAATTTGACTTTATTTGCCCTGCAGCAGTGGACGAAACAATCATCAGATCTCAACCTTCCAGTGCAATGAAGCGTAAACCTAAGGCTTTCGGAGCTGAAAATAAAGCTATTTTGGATTTTGAATTTTCTATATGATTTTTTAGTTTGTGTTTAAGTATATTTGTTAAGTTCAGTTAGAGAATACCATTGAAATTATAAATTCTATTATAAATACAAGAATATTTTATGTTTTCTAGGTCTTAGCCGAAAAAAAAAATTTGCTTTTAAAACCATCTTTTATGTAGTAAAAAGCAAAATAATTTTTTCCTTAACCCGACATAAAATGTTGTACGAGTTTTGTTTTAATATAGTTATCTAAGCAATTTTTTAAATGTTTATTGAAGGTATTGCCTAAATAAGTATCGGTACATTTCATCGATTTCGATAGCAGTAACGATATATTTAACGCCTTGATTTGATCGAAATAATTATCGAGTTATATATGGAATGTATTTCAGTGAATTTGTAAATTCCGATATTTACATAAATGTATTAATCGATTTCATTTTCGATATATTACTACCTTTTCTATCTCTTAGTACACAGAGATATTCTACTTTAAGCCCCTTTTCTGTAAAAAATACAATCTTTTTCCTCAGCCCGATGTTAGAATTTTCTCATCGAAATAAACGTCTTTAATTGTTATCCAAGTTATTTAATATAGTTATGTTGGTGTTGGCTGGCAGAACGAAAATTGACACCGAAGATGGCACCACACGCCAAACTTGACAGGGGATGATGGAAACTCGTTCCATAATAAATGAATATAGTTATGTTTATTTCAATTAGAATCGAAAACTTTTACCGGTTTCGATACAAAAAAAAATTAATTTAATTACTTTAATTAATCTTACAACGTTTATCCGATAACGTAAAAAATAAACGTTACAACAATAACTTTATCAAGCAACGTAAAAAATAAACGTTGGGTTATAACTCTTATCGACCTACGTATTTTGACGGCTTGGTCTCGAATTTCCTTTTAAATTTTATTTATTTTTTAATGGGATTCGATTTTAAGGTAGATATATATATGTATGCATGTACTATGTATCCCTGAAAATATGCATATGGCACTCGAAACACTGAAATCAGAATTTTGTGTGCCCTATCTATTGTTTCTCGTAAATCCATCTGCTGTACATTTTCAAATAACAAATATAATATGTAAATTTAAAACAAAAATAAAAATTTTAAGTCTGATTTAACGTTGAATCTACAAAAAAAAATTACATACAAATCAAATGCTTTTCTATACACTTCAATTTATGTCAGAAAATAATTCAGGCACAACGAAGCTGCAACTTTTACATTTCCTATTTCAGATAGATTAGATTACGAAAATCACTATAATTTTGCCACTTTACAACACTTACATTAAATTTAGCATCTACACACAACAATTGCAACACAAAATATCAACAATAAAAAAAGCTTTTACTCACCTCTAAAACAGTGTAGTTGATTTAAAATTGTAATGCCATACAATCAGCAAAACTGCTGCGATGCACCAGGATGTGCGCGCGATAATGTTGTGCGAAAGGCCAAATATGGCGAAAAAATGCGTGTAGAGAGCCAACCGTACAGCAGCAGGGCTGACAGCTAGAACAATGCAACAAAACACACACACACACAAAAAAAACACAGCAAAACAAAACACAATGCAGATGTATGTATGTATGTCTGAAAGCAATGCCAATCACGCACTCAATAACTTGATGTATGTATGTAAGTATACTTCACTTTTGTTATTGTTGCTTACGCTGCAGGTAACTTGTAATGTGCCACCCCATACATATGTGCGCTACTTGACCGACCGATGACGAGAGCGACAACGACGATGCCGACGAATTGCATTGAGTGAACGAATTATTGGTGATTTCTTTTAGTGGTCTTATCTATCAGCAATCACAAAAGGCCAAGTAAACGCGTTTGCACATACCGCGTGTAAGTACATACATACTACATACAATACATATTTATGTAAGAGTACATATGCGCGATGGTAATCATTTAGGTACGAAAGCGTACGTTTAAAGCAAACTACTAGTTGGCAATTTGCTTGAGATATGGCTTATATTCGTGCTTACATGTATTACAATTGCGCTCGAAGCAAAAGCACGCAGTGCAGTAACAACAACTTAAGTAGGTGTAAATGAAAAGTGATAATTGTAAAATTATTACTTAGCAGTGCTGCTGATCATCTCGATAATTTCAATTTGATTATTTTAATTTATGCGATTTCACTTGTTTTGCAATCATCTTCTGTTCACTTTGGTTTGTTGGATGGATGAATATTTGGTTACATTATGAGTTTCGCGAAAACATCTCCCGTTTCGTGCTTGAATGAGTTT
Source organism: Rhagoletis pomonella (assembly GCF_013731165.1). NCBI lineage: Eukaryota > Metazoa > Arthropoda > Insecta > Diptera > Tephritidae > Rhagoletis > Rhagoletis pomonella. The sequence continues at coordinate 372 of NW_023460394.1, read as the reverse complement.
TGCTTGATTACGTTCCGAAGAAACTGAAAGTAAAAGAAAAAAAGTTGATTTTAGTTGAAATTGAAATTGGTTTGATTTCTTTATTTTCTAATTAAAAAAAAAAAAGTTTTTGCAGAAGACCTTATAAAATACATTCATGTGCATTCCTTTCAGATTTGTTAATTAAAAAAATACAGTCAAACACAAAAGCCTAGGCATAGAAAATTTTTCACATTGTATAAAAAGTGGTTTATTTTATCTCCTTTTCGCAAATATTTCATAAACATATAGTTCATACTAAAACAAAAAACATAAACATCAAATTTTTAAATTTTGTGCAAAACTCAAAAAAAATAAAAATTTTTAACTCTCAAAAAAATTTTCAACAAAAAT
>NW_023460393.1:10418-37233 GCF_013731165.1 Rhagoletis pomonella | reverse complement strand
ATTTTTGTTGAAAATTTTTTTGAGAGTTAAAAATTTTTATTTTTTTTGAGTTTTGCACAAAATTTAAAAATTTGATGTTTATGTTTTTTGTTTTAGTATGAACTATATGTTTATGAAATATTTGCGAAAAGGAGATAAAATAAACCACTTTTTATACAATGTGAAAAATTTTCTATGCCTAGGCTTTTGTGTTTGACTGTATTTTTTTAATTAACAAATCTGAAAGGAATGCACATGAATGTATTTTATAAGGTCTTCTGCAAAAACTTTTTTTTTTTTAATTAGAAAATAAAGAAATCAAACCAATTTCAATTTCAACTAAAATCAACTTTTTTTCTTTTACTTTCAGTTTCTTCGGAACGTAATCAAGCAAAACTCATTCAAGCACGAAACGGGAGATGTTTTCGCGAAACTCATAATGTAACCAAATATTCATCCATCCAACAAACCAAAGTGAACAGAAGATGATTGCAAAACAAGTGAAATCGCATAAATTAAAATAATCAAATTGAAATTATCGAGATGATCAGCAGCACTGCTAAGTAATAATTTTACAATTATCACTTTTCATTTACACCTACTTAAGTTGTTGTTACTGCACTGCGTGCTTTTGCTTCGAGCGCAATTGTAATACATGTAAGCACGAATATAAGCCATATCTCAAGCAAATTGCCAACTAGTAGTTTGCTTTAAACGTACGCTTTCGTACCTAAATGATTACCATCGCGCATATGTACTCTTACATAAATATGTATTGTATGTAGTATGTATGTACTTACACGCGGTATGTGCAAACGCGTTTACTTGGCCTTTTGTGATTGCTGATAGATAAGACCACTAAAAGAAATCACCAATAATTCGTTCACTCAATGCAATTCGTCGGCATCGTCGTTGTCGCTCTCGTCATCGGTCGGTCAAGTAGCGCACATATGTATGGGGTGGCACATTACAAGTTACCTGCAGCGTAAGCAACAATAACAAAAGTGAAGTATACTTACATACATACATCAAGTTATTGAGTGCGTGATTGGCATTGCTTTCAGACATACATACATACATCTGCATTGTGTTTTGTTTTGCTGTGTTTTTTTTGTGTGTGTGTGTGTTTTGTTGCATTGTTCTAGCTGTCAGCCCTGCTGCTGTACGGTTGGCTCTCTACACGCATTTTTTCGCCATATTTGGCCTTTCGCACAACATTATCGCGCGCACATCCTGGTGCATCGCAGCAGTTTTGCTGATTGTATGGCATTACAATTTTAAATCAACTACACTGTTTTAGAGGTGAGTAAAAGCTTTTTTTATTGTTGATATTTTGTGTTGCAATTGTTGTGTGTAGATGCTAAATTTAATGTAAGTGTTGTAAAGTGGCAAAATTATAGTGATTTTCGTAATCTAATCTATCTGAAATAGGAAATGTAAAAGTTGCAGCTTCGTTGTGCCTGAATTATTTTCTGACATAAATTGAAGTGTATAGAAAAGCATTTGATTTGTATGTAATTTTTTTTTGTAGATTCAACGTTAAATCAGACTTAAAATTTTTATTTTTGTTTTAAATTTACATATTATATTTGTTATTTGAAAATGTACAGCAGATGGATTTACGAGAAACAATAGATAGGGCACACAAAATTCTGATTTCAGTGTTTCGAGTGCCATATGCATATTTTCAGGGATACATAGTACATGCATACATATATATATCTACCTTAAAATCGAATCCCATTAAAAAATAAATAAAATTTAAAAGGAAATTCGAGACCAAGCCGTCAAAATACGTAGGTCGATAAGAGTTATAACCCAACGTTTATTTTTTACGTTGCTTGATAAAGTTATTGTTGTAACGTTTATTTTTTACGTTATCGGATAAACGTTGTAAGATTAATTAAAGTAATTAAATTAATTTTTTTTTGTATCGAAACCGGTAAAAGTTTTCGATTCTAATTGAAATAAACATAACTATATTCATTTATTATGGAACGAGTTTCCATCATCCCCTGTCAAGTTTGGCGTGTGGTGCCATCTTCGGTGTCAATTTTCGTTCTGCCAGCCAACACCAACATAACTATATTAAATAACTTGGATAACAATTAAAGACGTTTATTTCGATGAGAAAATTCTAACATCGGGCTGAGGAAAAAGATTGTATTTTTTACAGAAAAGGGGCTTAAAGTAGAATATCTCTGTGTACTAAGAGATAGAAAAGGTAGTAATATATCGAAAATGAAATCGATTAATACATTTATGTAAATATCGGAATTTACAAATTCACTGAAATACATTCCATATATAACTCGATAATTATTTCGATCAAATCAAGGCGTTAAATATATCGTTACTGCTATCGAAATCGATGAAATGTACCGATACTTATTTAGGCAATACCTTCAATAAACATTTAAAAAATTGCTTAGATAACTATATTAAAACAAAACTCGTACAACATTTTATGTCGGGTTAAGGAAAAAATTATTTTGCTTTTTACTACATAAAAGATGGTTTTAAAAGCAAATTTTTTTTTTCGGCTAAGACCTAGAAAACATAAAATATTCTTGTATTTATAATAGAATTTATAATTTCAATGGTATTCTCTAACTGAACTTAACAAATATACTTAAACACAAACTAAAAAATCATATAGAAAATTCAAAATCCAAAATAGCTTTATTTTCAGCTCCGAAAGCCTTAGGTTTACGCTTCATTGCACTGGAAGGTTGAGATCTGATGATTGTTTCGTCCACTGCTGCAGGGCAAATAAAGTCAAATTTTGTGTTTTCAATCGAAAACCGGTCGTTGATAAATTCGGTTAAATACAAAACTTCAAGGTAGGGCGCTAAACTTACTTAACCTAGTGTAATCGTATCGACCAAGCAACATTTGAGAGGTTTATACTTGAAAATCTCTGCTAAAATGAAATGAAATGAAATTGGAATGGAATAGTTCAGCCTAAAGCGGTTGATCCTGACTAGGTTCCCTACTGCGCAAGCGGAAATTCACTGTCAATTCCAAAGCGTGCGCCCACGTTCATATGTAACAGGTAGCAATCAAGGGTACACAAATTCATGCTCTGCTACCAGTACTTCCTATGTGGGAGTATACCTATGTATTTCGATGATATAATTTATGTCGTATTCGTCATTAATTTCAATTTGTTTATTACTAAAAGCTCGAACTTGACATTTTAAACAAAAATCTGTCATTGACATGGTTCACTAATTGCCACAGCGGATGCATTCAAACAAAAGTGCAATTAAATTCAAGAGTTGCCCACTTATATATTGGCATGGCAATGCAATAAGCAACTGCATGTGACTATATGCAGCTATATACATATCTAGTATGTTTTGATTTTGTATGTTTGTCAGCTGTGCAACTATAAATCACCATCAGCATGTAGGACGCGGTTGCACTCATTTTCAAGTCGACGAATTCAAAACCATTATTTTAATCAGCTGAACTACACAACAAACGGCACACATGCTCATACAACAGCACTGGTTGCCGAATCGTCGTCATATATGGATACGTGGATGTGCGCTGACCATCGACACTGTCACTGCCGCCAAAGCGAACAGACGATGCTACGCATTGTTTGATTTTACGTGTATTATATATTTATTTTTTTTTTTGTTCATCTCTGGTTTCCCATTACATTTCCTCTTCAGTTAGCCAGCTCATCATGGTGACCATGAATATTTTCACTCTGACACTCACTGCAACAATATTGTTTATTTATGCATACATATATTTATTCATTTCATGATCATTATCAATGTTCAGCTGCAGCAGTATGTACTTACATAAGTAGTAAGATCAAATCTACCTTTTTGGAAAAATTTACATTCAGGTACATTTTAGTACATTTTATTTCTTTCTTTGTTAAAGTTAACTTTGTTAATAGTGGATTTTTATGTGCGATCGAAAAGAAAATAATACAGTTAAATATAATGAGGTTGGCTTATTTAATCAATTTCGTAGCAGACTTAAGTAGCTTTTCTTTCTCCAAAACAAACGGAGTAGGAGATACATATATAAAGTTAATTCCATACTTATGTAGGAGGACTGCCACCTGTTTAAAAAATTAAACTCAACTTGAATTAAGGGAAAAAACTTATTCGATTCAATTATTTTAAATGAATTACTACAATATTGGCATCAATCAAGATGTTTTTAAAAGGGTTTTAATTCGTAACTACATGGAGAGGGGTTTCCACCTGTTTGAGAAATTAAATTCTACTTGAATTAAGGGAATTCGGTAGTTGGAATATTTATCACAATATGGGTGTCTGACTAACGCGGTTTAATAAGGCTTTAGTTGGAAAATATTTAAGAGAGGGTTACCAATTGTTTTAGAATTCGAATTTAAAATAATTTTGCTTAAATTAAAGGGTCAAACGTTAGAGTATTTGAAGAGAGTTACCATCTGTTTTGAAACTTAATTAAAATCCAATTATGTTATAAGTTAAATGAGTTATTACATAAAGCTATCAATCGAAAGAGTCTTGAAAAGGCTTTATTCCTGAGCTAGAGCCGGGTTTTCACATATATGAAAATTCAAATTCAACTCGAATTGTGGGAATTAGGTAATTGGAATATATACTATATATATATGTATGTATTAATCACATGGCATGTGGGTGCCAGATGAAAGAAAAGCTAAATTCAAGCTCTTCAAAAATTTCAATAAATTATTAGAATAGGCGGTAATAACCTGTTTTAAATTTCAAATTGAATTCAGTGAATAAGTTAATTGGAAAAGAGAAGTTCAAGGGAGTTTTAGTTTGAAATTATTTTTAAGAAGGTTAAAAAAAATTAAAATCTCATGCTTTTGGCAAAGTTTAGATAGATTTAGTTTTATTGAAATAAATTACTCACTCAGCGAAGCGGTTAATGGCAATCCAGTAAGGAATATGTCCTATATATTTTTCTATAAAATAGTCGAGAATTAAAAAACGTGTCATTCGAAGCTATTTTAAGATTTTTGGCATCAGCCTACCACGCTATTTATTTGTGGCTGACAAACCTACTAGGCTGCAGAAAATTGGAATGGTGCCACGCTAATCCAGAAAGAGAGTAAAGGTGTAACACAAAGGTTGTACCATCAATTCTTCTCCGGCTACTTATGAGTCTTGACTAAGGTATTGCCAAGGAAATTTGATTCGGCGACAGAGCTACTTGCCTATGCAGAAAATATAGCGGTGGTGGAGACTGGAAAGTAACAAAATACTGGGCAAAATTTGCCACAAAAAAAATAAAAATTTGGCTGTATTTTGGAAAATAGTTTACTAAAGGTTTGGAATAAAAGAGGAAAAGATGCTTGTAAGCACTTAGTTTTATTTGTAGGTATTTATGATGCTTTAGTTAGTAATTTCCAAAATCAAAAATAAAGCTTAAACCAGAAGGCTATTAATTCAATACATGCGCCCATTAATGCAAACACGTTTTTACATTGTACAAAAGAATACAAAACATACGCGTGAAATGTGGATTGTGTTTTTCAAGCTCATCGTATTGCCGGTACATTGTAAATATTAAACTATCTGTTTTCCTCTCTCACATTTATTTTTATTTTTTACAGCTGTACTTTGCGTCGTTATTTACTTTTTAATATTGCTTAATTTTATTTCTTTATTCCTAGCTTTATAAAGTGTTTAATTTTAAACATTTGACCTCTTTTTCTTTTTTGCTTGCAAACTCACTATTTATTTCAACAGGTTTACGCCAAAATGCCCTTCTCGTCGCCAAAGCAAGCTTATGTCGTTTTTTTATATTTTGCTTGTTTCGCTTTTAGTATCTATGTGCAATGTTCATATGAATTAGCACATGCGAGTGTGTTTAATTTTTCTATTTTTTTGTCTGACGTTGCAAAGTGTGGCGGCACGCTTTTGACTTTTGTGCTAACATGAAATTTTTAGCAAAAATAAATACACAAGAAATGTGTCCGAAAATCTTGTTTCTCTATAGCTTACTAACTTGTCTGTCCAGCATATTGTCTAAGTATTGTTAGTGGCCCTTGCGAGGTGTGCACTGGGCTGGCCGTAGACACGCGAGGTGTTGAATTGCTAATGAATTTGCTTAAATTATTGTTTTTTTTTGTTTTTGCTTTTGCATGTGTGTAAAATTCAATTAAAGTGAGTATTTAGAAGGGCAAAGGCTATGATTTTAAACTCATTTTTTATAATATTGTTGATTTTGGAGCTGAAAGGGATTATATTGTAATAGAATTCAATAACATAAATTGAGACAGCTTTTATTAAAGGAAGGAACGGAGTTTGGGCCCAGAAAATAATTTTATTTTCGAAACGCTTTATTTTGTGTTTTTTTTCTGGAAAGTTTTTGATTTACTTTTATTTCATTTTACGCGAATTAAAAGTTTGAAAGCCTTGAGCTAATAGTATATAGTATTTAGTATCTTGAGAAATTACCAGTTTTTAGAGTTTTATTTAGTAACAACCTGGACTTATTTGCCGCATAAAATTTGTGGTGATTTTTTATTTTTGTGGTATTTCGTTTTGCAGGCTGTCAAGTCGTTAACAGTCATAAATATTTAACTTCTAGTTCACAAAATTTATAATTATTTATTCAACAATTTTTTTCAAAGTGAATTAAAACCCATAAACAAAGCCACTCTCTGACTCAGAAGAGTCTCAATCTGAACCCCAAAATATATCTCAACCACATATTTTAGTGGAAGTTCAGTTACACAGATTTTGTGCTCATAAATATTTCTATCCAACAGTAAATTTTATTCCATTTTAAAGGCTGCACAGCCCTCTACTATGTCTCTTTGTTATTTTACTTGGCGATTATTTACTTATCCAAGGCACAGCATGTATTTCTACGTGGACGGTCCACTCAGATGACTTTTCATTATGTCATTAGAACAGTTGAGGTAAGACCCGAATTTACACAGCATATATCCTGACAGCTTTCTTTGGCATAGAAGAAGCATTTGGCAATATCCTCAAAGAAGCATACACAAATACTTTTAGACGATCTTGAGATCGAGGTATGTATCAGCTTATAGTTAAGCTTGGACAGGTTTTTCGTACCGCTAGCCTTGAAACTGTGTCTTACGGACTCCGAATCTGTGGGAATATATCGACAGCACCTCCTAATAAAATTGGTAAACAAAAACTATGTGTCAAATAAAAAAAATTGAATGTTTACACTATTCATTTTTGTTGCAAGGAAACAAATAATTTTTCAAAATTAACACGCATAGCATTTTCAGCCTCCTTCGACAAGAGCTTGAAGGTCTGTGACACCTTTTTACCATAGTTAAAGACCAATTTGCTCGGGAGCTACAAAATGCTAAAAGAGCTTATAAAGAAAGGATCATGAATACATAAGTTATCAATCTACAAGGATATGTAAAAATTTGTATGTAAATTCCTATCTCCAGTGAGTATTCTGCCATCGCCCTTCAAACAAAAACTATAATTTAAATGTATAATAAACGTTGTCTTCAATGCCCATACTGCTAAAAAAAAACTTGAATTCGTAGGCTTTTAAAATCTTTTTCTTTTTGTAAACCAAATCTTACCCTGCTAATTAATATTAACAAAGTAACTTCCAGAAAAACGAAGAACTTCCGAAAAATTTAACAAAAAAAAACCGTTGATTGCTCTTATGACTCATTTCTTAATTCATTGGTACTCAAAAGCTTTTGTTGGAAAATTCTTCAACAACATTGTGTCGTTAATGAAATTTGGGTATAAAACCTCTTTTGTTGCCAGTCACTTCTATATTCTTGGTATGTAATTACTAATTCCAATCGCTTCAGCAAAATAATTTTTTTCTTTTGCCTTTTAATATCTCTCACATATCAATATATTCACATAAACAGTCATATAGCTATACACTTATGTGTTTACACACATACCCGAAATGTTAATTAAGAAAACCTTAAAATTCATAAAACAATTACTTACCAAAAACAAGTTTGTTTCTTAAGTCTTTTGTTACACGAGCAGACAGACGGTTGCAGTGGCAAAGGCGACAAAATAAATCGCCACAGACCAAAATTGTAAAAGTAAAACAAAGAAATGCATATTTAGCTGGAGGAACGTCACATTGATTGCAATACTACGTTTGATGCCAAAAATGTTCGTTTGACTTAAATTTATATTTATCAATAAATTAAAGAAAGCTGTCATGAAAAACCATTACAAAAAATTTCAACATATCTAACTTTATCGAAAACATTAACGAACAACAATTTTATTGTAAAATCTTTTAGCCAATATGTTTTGCTTGAAGCTTACAAATGTGGCTATAATTAATTGTAGGGGGTGTCCATTGCTTTAGACATTCGTACAAAAAAAAAAAATGTATGCAACCTTCTTGCCGTTAAAATTTTAACAAAGTTATTTGCTTTCAATTCTCACATTCCAATTCTTGCCTAAAATAAAAAGCCTCCGGCCGCATCACGCCCGTCACTTGTCGACTTGTCCCCTGCCTTGGTTGTTTGGGACTGACTTCTGACTGATTATTGACACATTAAAAACTTTTGTGTGCGCTTGTCATTACTTCAATTTACGTTACCGCTAGCCATTAAAAAAACAACAAAAAACTAAATAAACGCAAACATAAATTATGATCGCCGGGAAACTTTTTTTTTCACAAACGAAAAGGAATAGTTGAAAAATATTGTTTGTCAAATTGTCAGCACACAACATTTTTTTGGGCGGGACTGGCAGTCATATGCCTTTGGCGATATTTTTTTTTTTGAGAATAACAGTTGTGCTTCATATGTGGTTTGGTTAAAATTTTAGTACTTTTTGTGGCTTTTAATTGAGTACGGTGTTGTTGGTACATACATATGTATACGTACACACCATATATATGCCTATAAATATATGGCAGCTACCTGGGTCTCATAAATTTACTGCGGTGCGCCGTAGCTTTGTTGTAATTTTACCGCAATTGGTGAAGCGAATGAAAAAGTCACGCCACGTTGTTAATTACAATTGTGTGCAATTGAAAACAAAAATTAAAAAAAACAAGTAAGAGCAGCGCTGTCTTCGGCTATGCCGAAGGCTTCATACCTTTCATGAACATCTGCAAATTTTACTTTGGCAGATTACTGCTTTTGAATACATCTGCATACATCGATAGAGGAGTTACATACTTATATAAAAATCGCATCTAAACAATCAGAGGTATGGAAGATATACTTTATATGACACCAATCTAAGTGATTTTCACCGCTATGTGATCGGTATGTAAACCAGTAACTCAATTTATTGGGTTTAGTTTCGTACATAAAGGAGATATATGGCAAAAACTGGTATCTTATAAAGCTTATACAGCATAGATTTTGATGATTTTCTCAGTAGAATTTGTATTATTATTTATAAAATATCTTACGAAATTTATCGGTTTTAGCTGTTCAAATAAAGAAGTTTTACAGTAAAATCCCATATCTGAACAATCAGATGTATGGAAGATATATGTTGTAGTCATCCGATCCTTGTTATTTTCACTGTAAGTATTCTGTTAATAATGAGTGAAAATGGTGCGAAATTTCATGTTCCTAGCTGCATAAATGGAGGAGTTATGATAAAAGACCTCATATCTGAACAATCAGTTGTATGGGGTCTGCAGGTTATAGTGTCCCGATCTTTGTTATTTTCACTGTAAGTCTTCTGTTGATAATGAGTGAAAACAGCGCGAAAAATCATGGTCCTAGCTACATAAATGGATGAATTATAACGAAAAATCTCATATCTGAACAATCAGTTGTATGGGAGCTATAGGTTATAGTTACCCGATCTTTTTAATTTTCACTGTAAGTTTTCTGTTGATAATTATTGAAAACAGTGCGGAATTTCATGTTCCTAGCTATATAAATGGAGGAGTTATAACGAAAAATTTTATATCTGAACAATCAGTTGTATGGGAGCTATAGGTTATAGTGACCCGATCTTTGTAATTTTCACTGTAAGTATTCTGTTGATAATGGGTGCAAGTATTGCAAAATTTCATGTTCGTAGCTGCATAAATGGAGAAGTTATAATGAAAAATCTCATATCTGAACAATCAGTTGTATGGGACCTATATGTTGTAGTGGTCCGATTCTTCCGGTTCCGATAAATGATTAATAATTATAAAAATACACCCACCTACCAAATTTGATGCGGATATCTCGAAAACTGAGAGACTAGATTGCATACAAACAGACGGACAGACGGACAGACGGACAGACGGACATGGCTAAATCAACTCAGCTCGACGTTCTGATCATATAAGTATACATTTTCATGGGTCTATCTCTTTTTGTTCTGGTACTTACAAACATCGGACCAAAGTTATAATACCATTTCATGCTCATGAAAGGTATAAAAATAACTCAACAAAATTTTATAAAATAATAATTGTTTGCGAAATCGGACAGAATTCGATGATACATGTCGGATGGGGAAATAAGTACGAAATCTGTAGGAATAGTCTAACTTTTCAGTAAGATATTTGTTCCACTTGTGTGATATCATAAACGAATCCGGAGAACTTTGTAACTGGGTTATAAATACTCGAAACACGTACATTTTGGTTTTGTATTTTTCAAACTTAAATCTGCATTAAAAGTTCAAATAAAGATATTCCTTTTTAAGGTCGTCAACATCTATGTTAAAATGGAGTTATTTTTATAGCGATCATTCATACTAAATGCTCTCAAATGCAGCCTGCGGTTTTCTTTTGAAAAAATAAGACAAACTCAATACTTATTTCTAAGAAAACTAATACAGCTGTGGTTTTGTAGTTTAACTTTTTCAATACTTCCGAATTAAAGTAAATGGACACTCGCCAAAAGAATAACATATAATTCTCTAAAGCGAAAATCATTTTTGCATGCCCATGAACTCGTTAAAAATCATACACTTATTGAAAGTATTTAAAATCCCTGCCTACTTAAACCGCAAATCCATTTCAATGACAGCAGAACAATTACCTCTTACTTGCCACAAAAGAAACTAGTTGAGGTTAAAATTTTTAAATTATCGCCACATGTGTTCATGATTCGTAGATTTGTGTGAGCATTTTTGGTTTTTATTTTTTTTTGAAAATTATATTTTTACAACTTCGCTAAAATTTCGCCTTTATAGTTACCCCATACATATATACCATGTATGTAGGTATGCTTGTATGTAGGAACAATAAACGCGCCCACACTTACACCCGTCATACAACACACTCACAAATGCTCTAAATAACTGGTAGCTAGTAAAAATATTTGCACAGAGGCATGTATGTATGTATGTCTAAGCGAATACTCACATATATATATGTACACTAAATTTAGCAGCGCGCATTAGACTGATTTACCGCATGAATGAATGAATTTCCACTAAAGCAAAATACGGCAGCAGTTGATTGGCAACCATAAACAAATAATTAACCAAATTTGCTACTAATTCTTTAAAGTAGCTAATTTTTGAATTTTAATATTTTTATATTTAAGCTTTGCAACTTTTTTGCTACTTATCAATTAACAATCTAATTATTCAGCTAATTCAATTGATTTTTTCCTTCTTTCCATTAACTAAACTTTATCAATGACTCAGCGCTGTTGTTAAGTAATAACTCTTTTGTATTTATGTTTTAATAAAAAACTTGCAACAATAACAACAACACCCACAATAACTATAACAAAACTCTCTTTATGTACGATACGCCACTGTGTCTGTGATGGCAATCAGCTTATATTTGTTTGCACCTGCAGCTAAACTGTTAAAGCCACCAGACCACAATCAAATTAATTACGTCAAATAAAAGTTAAATAATATTTATAGAAGAAGTACAACAAAAACTAGTTAAAAAAAAAACCTTTTATTTTTTGTACACTCCTATATATTATCTGCGTTGACTAACAAGCGCGTTAAACTGCTGCACAGCTTAATTGGCAGTTTGTCGGCGCATTGGAGCTGAAATTATTACTGGTTGACATACAGACATACTTATTTACGAGCATGTGTACATATGTATACTACAAATGCATGGTTTTTATACATTGTTGTAGCTTGGGGAGGTGAATGTCACCATTAAACTGGTGGCTAGAAAATATATCCGAGCATTTATTTAGGAACTACCACTCCTTGTAAAGTAGCTTTACAAATTACTTTATTTTTTATGAGTAAGGCCATAAAAGAATAAAATTTAGAAGTAAACTAAAGTTCAAAATTTAAATTAAAGGAGTAAAACGAAATAAAATAAAATAAATGTGAATTATAAGAAATTAATTTAAATAAGGCAAATTTTAATTTAATTAAAGGGAACCAAAGGTCAATTAAATACAGTTAGTCAAACTAGAAAAATTAATTTGATTAAATAAATCTAAATAACCTAAAATACAATAAACTAAAATAAAAAAACTAATTAGATTAAATTTAAAAAATTTAAAACAAATAAAATAAATAAAAAAAAATTACCAAATGAAATAAACTTTATTGAAACAAAAAAAGTGCAACCTAAAGTAATATAAGGTTATATTAAACAAAAAAATAAAACAGAATAAATTAAATTAAATGAAATTACATTAAATTAAATTAATTTCAAAAATTAAATTTTAACAACTAAAATAAATTTAAATAAAATCAAAAAATTTACCATGTTAAAAATTATATTGAAGTGAAATAAATTACACCGAATCAAATTATATTAAATTAAATTTATATAAATTACATTTAATTAAAAAAAAAATAAAATAAAATTGAATATTTAATTTAATTAACTAAAATAAAATAAACTTATTTCTAAAATTAAAATCGAACGAAACAAGTTTATATAAATTTTTGTATTATAAAAAATAAAAGAATATAACGAAAATAAATTGAAAAAAGTAAACAAAAACTACATACGTTTCATACAAAAGTTTATGCAAATATATTTGAGTGTAGTTTTATTACTTCACAGCCTTCCTTTAAAAGAAATCAATCCAATAAGCAACAAAATAGCTGCATGTAAACCCACAAGAATGTTTTTAGTTTTCTTGCTTATTTCATGAGTCACGCCGAATAAATCCGTAGTTACAGATAAGACGAGTGAAATAATTTGGTCGTAAAAAAAAGCTAAAAGGGTAAGGCAATCTGCTACTCCAATTTTTTCAACACTCAGTAAATAGAGAAAAAATTAAACTTTCCCGTTTCTAACAACATCCAAAAAAGTGGGTCAAATAGCCAGACATATACTTATATCTGTGCTTTGTACCACTGCATGTCAGGCAAGCACGTGCGTACATACATATGTGTGGATCTAAGTATGTGTGTATGTGGGTAGGCAAGTTTACATAAAAGCATCACCTGAAGTACGTATGTACATATATTAAATAGGTGTCACGCATAAAATTTCTTTGCCTCCAACACCTTTTTTGTTTTGCTCGCGCGTATGTGTCATTAAAGCATTATTCCAACGCTCATCTACACATACATATACAACACTTAAAATGGAAATTTCATTATAATTTTTCTTCTGTTGCGATTTACATTACACAAAGCGAATCTTCACTGCTTCCACCTATGTACATTTGTATATGGGTCAGCAGCGGCCAGTAGACTAATCTCCGATTTTTGAATGGAAAAATTATAGGCAAATTAGCGTAGCTATAGCAGTTGTCCAAAAAAATGTTTCATTTACTTAGAAAACACGAGATTAGTAAACACGAAATTTACATTTCTACCATTTCATATATAAGTTTGTCACAAAAATGGTATAACAATAAATTAGTATTTGCATATCTAGCATAGCATTTATATACCCATTCATGCATAAATCTAAAAATCTATAGGAACGATAGGCGCTAATTTGTGATTAATTTCATCATGAACGAAGTTAAAACCTTCTTGTAAAAGGCATTAAAGGTCAATAGACTTTCCTTGAGGTTTTTATATTTATTTATTTTGCTTTTTTCTTTCCTTTCACATGCGTACATTTGTAGTAGCTCTTAAAATGGTACCCAGCGTAATGGTGTGAATTTTATTTGGTAAGTTGCCTGCAGGTGTTTTGTGTTTTTCAGAAATTGCCAATAACGCACATCACCACTATGACTCATACCATGATTCCCAGATTTTTACTTTTCTTTACCTTCACCGAAAGCTGAAAAAAGCAAAATATTAAAATTTAAGACATTACTGTATTAAGAATGAATATTTGATCGGCATCTAATTACCAATGTACAAAGTGGTGTGATCTCTGCTTAAGTCATCATGGGTTTGCTGTTTTAAATCAGGGACCGAAAATAACAGTTACTTTTTTTAACAGTTGTTTAGGCGCGACTGCCAACACCGGGTGCCTAAATGCATGCTATGTACTGCTGCATGTGCAAAAATTTCTTTTTGCAATTTATGTAATTTTTGCGAATGCACTTCTCAACTGCGATGTAATTGAACTTTCTTAAGTTTTAATTCGACGGCACTACAAAGAATGCTCGGCCTAGTCTAATGCATTTTCCGAACGACCATCCGGATCATTTTTCGATGGTAAGAGAACTTTACCATTGGACACCGTGCCTACCCACCTTTTTCTGACCCAATATATATTTCTTCATATAAATATATATAAGAAAACATACTGGTCTCTGCTCTCACTGAATTATTAAACAGTCAAACTTGGCAAAATATTTTCTAAGGCCGAAATAAAAGTCCTTTACTAATAATAAACCAACCGCTTATCCAAATTAAATAAATTTGGTTCAGATGAAAGAGGACTAAAATAGCTTTGAAACTAAAATATTTAAACGAGGAAAGTCACTTATTGAAAAATATTTCAATCAAAAATTTAATTAATTTAATTATCCGGAAAGGACTTTTATTTCGGACTTATAAGAAGTTTGGCCAAGTTTAACTGTTCAAAAAAATAGCTGTTATTTTCAGTCCCTGTTTTAAATATATCCAACTATTATTTGGTATGTGTTCATCATATAATAATGTATTACTAATTTTTTCTCACGAATAAAACGTTTGCACTAAAAATCATCAAGAGCGTGACACCGTTACCAAATTTTATATTAGAGCGAATACAAGTCCTCGTAAAAAATACCCCTTTAAACCTTCGAAACTGAATATTCTAATAAGGCCAAGTAGTAAAAAGAAGAAAATAATAAGCAGCACAAGCGACACGCCCACGGAAAGGCTGTAATGAACATCTTAAAGAGTGATAAAAGTGGTGACAGTCTGAAATGGCGAATGCACTGAAGCTGATAAAGTTGTGCAAATAAATATGTACATATGTACATTAGAGTGCACCACTCTTCATTCACAAGAAAAAATTGTAACTTTTTCCCATTGGACTTGTAGAATTTATTATACTTATGTATGTATTTTAAAACTTCCGTCAAAATATTTCGGAAAAATTCTAAGATTTACGTTTGGTGGACCCCAAAAATCGATTTTTTTTTTATAAATAAAATTTGTTTTCAAAATTGTTTTCACCAAATAATCACTGCAGATAATAAAAGAAACTAAGGTTAGAAGGTCTGCATAAAAATGCTTGAACATTTAATCAACCGAATTAAAATAATGATACCTTTGGGGATATTTTCAAACTGATCCAGCTCACGTAAGTCTTAGTATTTCTTAAAAAATATAATAAACTTTATTATTCCGGTAGAAAAACCGCAAATTTTTTTGGCGATGCACCCTAATGGACATGCATATCTATGTATGTACAACAAATATGTATATGTATTAAAAAAAACAAAAAAAGAAAACATTTTCACGTAGTACACACATATATACGTAAATAGATATTTTCAACCGGTTATTGCATTTGTATTTTGCTTCTTTGCAATGCTGTTCAAACATTCCACAATACCGCAAACATAGCAAGGTAGTTGCGAAAGTATTGAATTGTACTTCCACTATATGTTGTACAGAAATCATTGAAAACAATCAAACGAACGCGAAATACGTCAGAAAATTATCTTCTCAGCCAGCCAAGCTGACGCGACGACGAACACACCCACCCACTCAACTAACTATGAAAATAAAGAAATAATTGCCAAGCAAAACCAAAAAACGTGCGCGCGGATTGTGGATTAGTGAATTTTCCCATTTTCAGCTTTACAAACAGCATTTGATATCTTCATTGTGGGGCTCACCTAATGGAGTCTTCGTATGACAAAATTGATTTTGGATTGGATTTTCGAGTATTTCTCCTTTGTTCGACTTAAATTTTCGTTTTGGGAAAAATTTAACCATAAACTTACATTCGACACATATTTATTCAGAGATAACGACGGCACTGTGGCTTAAGTGCTGCGGCACATTTAAGGCGCCCGCCCGCCCGCCAACAAAGCGCTGGCTTTCAATTACAAATGCTACATGCAATATGAATGCATTCTGCTTGCACTGATCGTACGTACATATATGTAGTAATTGCATGGATCATTTGCTTTGTTGGCCACTCCCCAGTTACTTACGATTTTATGCGCTCGCCTCAGATTTCATGCCGCACCATTTCGTAGCAGAATTCGATTGTGAAGCAAAATAATTTAGGGAAACACAAATTAAAGTAGTCAAAATGTATATTGTCTAAAAAAAAAAACAAAATTGAAAACCACACATAAAAAAAATCAAAAACCAAAAACTTTAATTGAAAAATGACTGCAAGAGCGCACCTTTTACCTTGGCTTTGTCTTGACAGACTTTCCAACGTGAATTGCAAGTATATACTTGTTGTTGCATACGTACATACATATGTATGTGATCGTATACACATACATACAACTTGCTCCAATGCTCCACTTTATTGCTGAGTAGATAATTGTTATATCAATTTCGCTTGTGCAGCGGTACGTGATTTTTATGTGCCAAACTCATATGCATACATATCTACGTATATAAATATATACTAAAATGCATATGTTCGCTTTTGTAGCATTTTGGATATTAATCAATTGTAATGCCTCGAATGACGCCACACTTCACATATACATACATATGTAAGTTTCTATAGCAAATATAATTAAATCATCAGTATTGAATTACAAAGCGGAAAGAAAAATGCATTGAAAAAAATTATACAAAAAAAAAGGGATCGTCAAATAACACTGTGCTATTTTCAAAATCCGCCAAGAAAAACCTTATTCGTGCACGTTGAATTCCGTGGTTTTAATAGCTTTTCTAGTTCAGCACTGGTTTCCAAATATTTAAGACTCAAATATTTAACCCTTAAAATTTCCTAGTACCACCTAGTTTTTCTCATTTAGACATTAGAAACGTTAGAGATCGAACATGGAATTTTATGGTAATATTTGTTGTTTCCTTGCAAAACTTCAAAATTTTGTACATAATACATGCAGATTAAAACTGTCAAAGGAGTCGTAAGTTTGGAAAGAATCGAATCTCGTATAGCCGGCGCGCATGCACATAAAATGTATGCTATATAACGCGTTTCTGAGGAATACCATTACATAGAAAAAATTTCAAAAAATTTACAACGTCAAGTTTGGGAACACCGATTTCTATCAAGGGCCGTAAAGGCTATAATATTTATAGCAAAAGTCTTAAATTAACCGTTTAAATTGGATTTATATTTTTATTAATTTAATTAATTTAATCCTTATTATTAATTAAATTTAATTATTAAGGGTTAATTTTAATTTAATTTATTATTTATTAATTTAACCATTATTTTATCATTTTTGTTTTTTTCGATCAAGAATAATCTTTAAATCTGAATTTTTATTTTTTCGAACAAATTTGTTATTTAATTTTAAATTAAATTTTAAAACAATTACATATATTGGTTAAAAATTAAAAAAAAAATAAAAACACAAAATAACAATTACTTATCTTTGTTCGAAAATCAAAAATAAAATTTTTTCAAAAAATAAATATTAAACTTGACTGAAAAAGCAAAAATCCGAATTAAACGAAAAAAATGAACTAACGATTTTTCAATTAACTAAAAATAAAAATTGTAGTATTTGGTTATTTTCGGTGCCTGATTTAGCCATTACTGAGATCAACATAGTTTACGTAAATTGGGCGGTGCAACACCTCCTTTCTAAAATTTTATAAAAATCTACTCTTTTTGCAAAAGATTACTCCTAACATTAAATCTGTACAATTTTGCATAATTAGCTAGTGAATTGACGCGATTTTTTTATATTATTCAAATATACCGTTATATATTAAAAGCTTTTTTACCAATTTCAAAACACCTAAACTTTATTTTGGTTACACGGAAATAAATCTGTGTATCAAGTTTATTAGAAATCGGGTCAGCGGTTCCTGAGACGACAACATTTGATATTTACATAATAGAAGCTATTTTTGAAACAGAATTTTCCTACTTATATAATACTAAATTGACCAACAAAAAGATCACCGTCACAACAGGCGTACCACAGGGTTCCGTGCTAGGTCACATCTTATTTACATAGCCTTGACCTTAAGTCTGCTATAGGAAACATAAAGCTAGTAAGAATATAGAGCCAATTTGGGGGTAGATATATTTCGAGGTTGGATGCTAGAGATGGGTTTGTCGTTATACGAAGGCAAAACCAAACCAGTGTTGATAATCAGTCGAAAAATCCAGATGTTGCAATAACCCAACTACTCCCAGTATTCTCGACGACAGAATGTGTTTCATATAATATGAAGGAGAAAAGGCTAAATAATTTCATTTGTCACAACCAATTAGGCAACAGTTTTACAACGACTCGTCGAAAGGCAAATGGACACACATTCATTCATGAAAACATAGGAAAGTTTACTCATCAAAATTCATCAAGGTTTTATAGCTAATAGTTATGTAGCATGTCCTGCGAAAACAAGCCGAGTTCCTCATAGGAAATATATTATTCAAAAATAATAAAAATGTGGCTGCTGTCCTGAAGAAAGACGAGATAAAAACTTGTTAATATATATATTATATAGAAATATCGATTTTAGCGATTTGCTAGTCTAAATTTTTAAATTTGAATTTTCTACAAGTTTGTCATTTACATTTTATCCGTAGCTCTTGCTGTTTACGAGACAGGGGCAAAAAACGTGGGTTTAGTAACCCATAGTACCTCGCTGGTGGGAGCTAGGGTTACGCCGCAATGGACACTTTTGTAGAGCCTTCATTTCTGGAGAAACCCTATCATTGACCAAGATAATGCCATAAAATGCTTCTAGAGCTATTTACTTTTGAAGAAAAATAAATAAAAGTTTACGTGTATTTTGAACGGAAAATCTTTGTATCCTTGGTCGAGCACATAATATTAATATTTTCAGAGAAATTAATTTAGGTATTTCCCACAAAATTTCGAGGTGAGGGAAAAAAGCACTATTATCTATATACATTTATGTGCATACACACATTACATAAAAGTGTATCTGGGAAAATTTATGTAAATTCAAATCGAACACAGAGATTCACAGTCACTGAACCAACAAAATATAGCAAGCACAAAGCTATCAACCATGCTTTTGCTTATATTCCTACTAACTGCTACTGGCAGGTAGCATTGAGAAGCTACTTGTTCAAGCGGTTTAATTTTTCCAGCGAACTGCTATTTGTTTATTAAGTTATCAACAAATAATTGAAATCCAAAGCAACATTAACGCTCGCTCAGCACTTATTTTTTTCCAGTTCAAACCAGCGAGACAAACGATTCTTCTTAACTTACAAGTGTTCTGTGCTTATTTGTCTGTTTCTCCTTTCCTTTCGCTTGCTGCTGCTTACTCAGAAGTCCAGCCGTTCCCTACACGATGGCGAGGTAACTTGTCATTTCAAGTGAAATTTTTATGGTGAGAAAATCACGAAACTCTTAAAGAGAAAGTACGGACTAGCGCGTATTTTTCATGCTTACATACTTAATCAAATAAAATATAAGTAAACAATGACAACTTTGAGAATCACCTGTAGAGAGTTGGAAGGTAAATACTATCATATATGTATATACAACGTATGCTTATACATATGTACATATATGTGTAGGTACATATGTGCTAGCATATTATCAGTGTCATGACTTGAAAGTGGAACGGAAGCACTCTTGGCTATATCAATAATGGCAATAACGGCTCTTTTAATGCAGTCTAATGAAATGTGCATAAACAGGTACAAGATTTCTTAAACAACAATTGTTTGTCAGCAGCGAATTGTTCTTCGAAATTATTGAGAAAGAATTATTTTGCAATTCCCATGAAAAGAATAATCCAATGCATCAGAAACTCTTGTGAGAACTTCCACGAAATTTTTAAAATAAAACATCAAATTGCACTGACATATCGTAACTTTTGTTCTCGCTTTTTTTTTTAATATATTCCTGTAGAAGGTGTCGAAAATAAATTTTTGCGTCTTTTTAATTCTGATAAGCATACGATGAAGCGGAATAGAACCTACTGAATAGGATGAATGGAAATCTGATAGTAGATTCCATTATTGTTTAGAGATGGTCTATTTACTTGGAAAAAAAAAAATCATGTAAGTTCAGGGAGCACTGATAATTCAGACCTGGAGTGGACTGAGCGCCGTAATAGGGGCTCCTTGTGCTTGCAAAGTCTCAGCTCTCACTATTAGTGGTGGTTCTGACAGACCATTGCGTGATTGGTATTTTCGCGCAAAGTTGGGAATCTTACCTGATCCCTTTTGTATCAGCTGTCAAGAGGGTGATGATTTTAAATCATCTCTCAGCACTTTCTACTAGACTGTCCAGCCTTCGGGGGGCTAAGATGGAAATATTTTGGCCCATACTCCTTGGCTAACCCTGAGAAGCTCTCAAGCATTGAATTAGGCGCATTCGTGATTTCGTAAATTCATGATCTCAGTTCAGTTTTCGTGGTTCCTTCGTTTGGCGGCTATTTAGGGCATGTTCTTCTAGTTCCAGGGATCTTAGGATGCGAAGTATGCATTTAGTATAGGCTTACATTGGTACATAATTCTCCCGCCTATGTCCTGTCGCTCGTCACTCAACATGCGCTGGTAAGAGTACACTACTATCAGGTTTGACAAAAGTTTCATAAACGTGATGTGACCATTTACAATGAAGTATTTATCCCGTATTTTTTCTTTCATCGTTTTCCAATTTTCACTTCCTTGTCATTCAGATAAAATAACTTCACCCAAATGATCTTCATTGCAGGCCAATTAAGGGTTCTGGGTACCTGAATTCCGTGCAGCTCCTATCGTGACGTGAATATCTGCAACGACATCGTCCATGAAAGAGGATTATTTCTGTCATTCTCATTTAAGTCCAGTATGCAGCTCTCAAGAAAAGCAAAAACTCCATATAAAATGACGTACAAGAAATGGCTTGGAAATTTTCTTGTGTCAAATTTCCTTAAGGCAGAACGTTGTTCCTAAGAAATTTGCTACACTTTCTACTACGGTTTTCTGAAGGTTTTTTTGCGAAAAAAGAGCACAAGGCAATCCATGTTTGCAACTGAAATATATAGGCTGTCGCAGGTGGTGAAGTATCAGGTGTCACACACATGAAATAATGGCAAATTTTTTCTTGACCGTTTTCTTGAGAGCTGCATATTGGCCTTTAGCAATAAAAAGGACTGCGTTTCTAAAACAATAATTTTATACGAAAATAAAATGAACTAGTTGTGTAAACTTTAGAAACTGAAAAATTTGAGTTGATGACAAAATAGTTTGGAGACCTAAATGTATCAAATTTCTTTATCTTTCTTTAGGAGGCACTTATCCACAAAACTAATGCGTAGTCCTTTATCTTGTCAATAACTCAGAAAGTGCTTCATATCCTCTACATTGTCCCTTCCTATGAGTATATCTGTTGACAGTAGTGTCTCTACATTACTTGCAATAGGCAGAGGTCTATAAGCGATTCTTAATGGTTTTGAATTTTGGGATATTTTTTAACTAAAAATCTGACTCTATTTTATGAATATGTCCTTGAGCGAATGTTGTGGTTCAAAATCTACAACGCTGGCTAGTGTTTGACGCCTCTTCGTCTTCAAGACAGGCATGGTATTCCGTGTTTATAGTTGTGACCGATTAGGCAGCCTGGCGCAAACCCTATGGTCCTCTGAAAAAACGGCACAACTCAAAATTTCATGTTTGTACCGTTGTTCAGCAATACAAAATGAGTTTTTCTCGTTTAACTACTTACGAGTTGTTACTGATTTCATATTTTTGAGGTGCAAGACTTACTAAATCTCTACAAAGAGTCATAGTTCGGAAGCTTATAAATTTTCACTACAAGAAATACATGTATTATTGCTAAGTTACGAAATACACAATTTTTTAACTGACTCTACTGAAATAAATGAAATTTTGAGTTGTGTCGTTATTGCCGACGGCCATCGTTATGTACATTTGTGTATCTAATATTTAGCAATGGTCTCAGCCGTTTTCTCCTCCGTATAATACATACATACTATGTCACTTTTACATACTTCTACACACTTTGTCTGCAATTTGCATATTTATTCCATAAATTGTTGCTAATTTTTATTTATGAGTTTATTTTTCTTAGTAAAGTTGACACAGTTCTAGTTGAATGCTTTTTCTATAGGTATACAAATCTATATATACATATATTCATATATGTATGTATATACATAGTTCTCTCTTTTGCTGCTCACGCACTTCATCACATTTTGAAATTAATATTTTAAAAAGCAAACGTATTCATAAATATATGTACATTAGGGCGGGTAATTTTTTTTTTACTATGCGCGTATAGCATAGCAGATGCTATGTGCAATTCTAAGCAAATTTTCGGAAGAAACCTTGGATCTACAATCAATTTAAATATTGCCAAATGTCGAAAAAAGGTTTAGCAGAAAATATTAAAATTTTTCTGTTGCGCCCTCTAGTTGAAGTTTTAAGAAAAAGATAAGTGCAGACAAGGATTCCTTATACCAAAATTGGCACATAGCAAGTTTTCATACAAAATTTAAGCACTTCTGATTTTCGTAAATTGACAAAATCCAACCTGATTTTAGACCCATTGTTTCTTTAGCAAATTTGCTTAGATTTATACTAAGAATCCTTCTGTGCTATACGCGCAGAGTCGAAAGAATCTAACATATGCACAAATTGACCTGCCCTAATGTACATACATATGTAGATAGTAACATTAATAAACCATTCACCAGCTTTCGCATTCTGTCCAAAGCGGATTCTGCATAATTTCAAAGCAAATAGAAAGCGCAGCACAAACAACAAGCCAATGTTAACCGACTAGCCGCCGTTCATATCAACCTACGCCATTGCCCTCTCCCGCTGTCTGCGGTCAACCAATGGTGCTTTCTTCTTGCTGGTTGCGTGTGTGTGTGTGTGTGTGTGGGTACATAAATGTATGTATGTATGTATGTGTCATTGTTAGCTTTTTCGCGATCGCCGTTCAATGATAAGAATACATATTTCGTTGGTTTGTGATAAATTTCGTTTGGTCACGATGCCATTTCATTTTGCTATTGCATTTTATTTGTTACTTGGGCTCATCTTTTTTATAGTTTTTGTTAAATGAAATTTTGTTCAGATTTAGCGCATCTGCCATTTGTTTAACCATTTCTACGCTTAGTTTTAGTTGTTTTGAATGCTTTATTTTTTATTTGATTTAATCTGTATGCATTTTTCGCCTACTCTATTTGACTTATAGTTTCGCATAGTTCAAAATGTTAAAGACTACAATAGGTCACCTCAACTAAGCCTGAGTTTCGTTGAATAAGGAAGATCGCAAGAGCCCATGCAAAGGAAAGTGGAAATGCATGAGTCAGAAAACTTAGCCGAAATTTTTGCGGGGAAGGATGCTACGAAGCGTTTATTTCACATATTTTGTGTAAATAAAGCTTACACAAAATTTTCTGGTTTGAAGACTTTTGTATGCATATAATAGCTCTGATAAATGAACAGTTAAATTCTTGTCATAAATAAGCGACTTATGCTATTGACACCTGTAATTTTATTTCTTGATATTCTTTGATATTATTCATAAATAGTCCCATTTTTCTAACCTATGTCTAACAATTTCAATTCCCATTTTATTGACTTAAAGCGCAGTTAGACAGAAGACGCAGATTGTCTCGAAAATTAACTGCCGTAGTTAATCCTTAAAAAAAAAGTGCGGATCAGGGACATTTTCGATGATAACACTGCCCAAAACGGCAAGCAAAAAAAGCCAATGAATGTGTCGCACGCGGTGGCCAAGGGGCTAAAGCTGCCTGCCTCAACTCAGCGGAGCCACGTTCGATCCGCAGTACATACTTACATATATGAATTTTGTTTTATTTTATTGTTTTTTTTTTTTGCACATTAATATATCTTGTTAATTAAACTGCTGTTCTATTTTGTAAAATGACCACGTCTCGATTTTTTTAATACTCACAACGATTTTTAAGTAAATATTTTGTTTGCTATTTTTCCATAAAAATATTTTCCAAGTTTTTACGAAGGCCATATAAATTAAGCTTCAAATTCTATAAAAAAAAATTTGGAAAATTCAACAAATTTCAACCGAATTATATTGAACCGAATTTGTACACCCTTCACATTCAATACATCTCCGCTGTGATGTAAAAAACAAAACATTTCCTCCACTTTAGGTCAAGTCCCGTGCCACATCTCACTGTTGCAGCTAGCTTCGTGCATACATATGTACGTCAATCTACCATCTGTGCTGCTGTTCGACCAAATATAATTTACTCATTCAGTAATTCAAGTGTTGTGGTTCGTCATGTGCAGCTCATTGAGTAAAACGTAACGAATGAGCCACAAAAACGCAAGTAAGTATAATGAATGCACTATGCAATTGTCTAAGCCATGCTAAGTGTAGTTGTGTACATTTATTTTTATGCCAGTATTAGTATTCGTAATTCCCAATAGATTTATTGCATACGATAACGGTACTTACCTATCGAAACTGCAACATTTACCGCAATTGACCAGATTTGTTAACTTGTCTGACAGCATGCCAACAACAATGCCCACAAATCGAAAAAAGCCAACCACTCAAATACTACATAAAGCTTGAAACTTCCAAGTAACAAAAATCAATACAAAAAAAAATGTTGATTCCAAAACGCAATGCGCCACCAAAAGACGCCTCAGGATTAGCAACAGCCGCTGTATAGCCGCCTAAGAGTGTGCGCTGGTCGCACAACCCCGAGCTGCGCCAGGCCGGGCGTCGTAAACGCCTGATCGATTGCCCGATCGAACTGGTAGTAGTGCCGCTGCCGACACGCCACAACAAATGCTGAATGCGGTTTAACCTGATTTCCGCTACGTTTTTGCCAATTTTGCATAAATTATGCGCAATTTTTCTTAACATTTTTTTTTTTGTTCGGTTAGCTTTTCGTGCAGTTGGAAACAAGTGAAGCAAAATAGTAATGGAAAAAAAAACAAATAGGAAATACTGAAAGAGTGTGGCAAAGCGGCTTGGTGGCATTTGTGCTTTCTTGCCATTTTTCCTCTCCTCCCTTTTTTTCGTTTTATATTCCTTTCCAGCATTGCTTGGTTTTTTCCTGGCAATGTAGCATTTAGTGACAGCAACATTTTTATCCGTTTATGCCTGCCATGTAAATTGCGGCCGGATTCGTCCAGCCAATTGAAGCTGAAAATCGGGAGGCCTCTTTCCTTCTCAATCGCTTGTGTTCGCTTTGTATCTCTCTTAAGCTCTTTCTAATTCGTTCACTGTCGCCACAACTCAATTCCCTATTGGATTTAGTTCGGCAATTATTTTAGTTGCAGCCGATTTAAATTGGCATTTCGACCAGGCAGCAGCAACTTTTGCTGATCGCTGACAGCGCCATGGCGGCGGTTCATTATTCGTTGCCTTCCTTTTTTTGTACATATGTAGTATTTCGTAGTTTTTCTTTTTATTTACGTTTTCACATTCTTGCGCCTTTTTCAGCTGCCGGTAATTGCTGTTTCTGCAAATGTTGAAGATTCTTATCGGCCACAAAGTTTCTTCCTACCTTTTTGTTAGCAAGTGAATTTTTATAATTAGCGTGAATTTTTTGATGTGAATAAGAAGGGTAATTAGCGCGAAGCTAACGAAAGTTAAAATACAAAAAATTTTAATTTACGAGTAAATTTAGGATAATTATTGAAAAAGGTTGCCACTTGCATAAAACGTGCAATTCGATTTAATTAATAAGCTAAGACAACGATTTGTGTCAAGTTAAAGCAGCTAAGGTATGCTTTATTTAGGAAATGATTTGAAAAGGGTTGCCATCTATTTAAAATTCAAATTCAATTTAAGTGTCAAGTTAAGTGAAATATTGCAAAATTGCTATCTAACGAAAGAATCTTAAGAAAGCTTTATTTCGAAAATAGTTTCTAAAAGGGTTACCACCACTTGAAAAAGTTGAATCCGATTTTAAAAATAAGTCAATTAATATACTTACTAAATGTAATACTATAGGTGTCGAAGAGATATCAAAACTATTTATTTAGATTTTTTTCAGAAGGTTGCCACCTGTTCAATACTTGAATTTGATTAAAAAGTTAAATACATTAAAGAAGTATTAGCCTTCTTCTTCCTCCTGATTACCTCCGTAACACACTAACCGATTCTAGCCGAGTCCAACAAAGCACGCCAGTCATTTTTCTTCTGTACCAACTAACGTCAATGGAAAATGCCAATTGACGCGAAGTCAATGCAATTTTAGTATCAAATGAAAAAATTTAAAAAAAATGTTATTTCGAACATGTTGTTGAAGAGGGTTGCCACCAAGTCAAAAATACAAACTTAATTTCGTTACTAATTTAAGTGAAATATTACAGTACTGTTGTCAAACAAAGGCAATATAAGGAAACTTTATTTGGAAATTGGACTTACTAGGGTTACCAGCTGTTTAAAAAGTTAAATTCAAAATGTTCAAGCTAAGTGAAATATTGAAATATGAATTTA